>NW_008340872.1:6454189-6484641 GCF_000622305.1 Nannospalax galili | reverse complement strand
GAGACTTTTTAATGAATGATTATGGAAAATGGAAAATAAAAAAATAAGTTGCTGAAATGTAAAATTAAAAATTTGTTTTTACTGAATTCAGTTCAATAATCTAAAACTGACCCTTTTCATTTAATAGCTTCTTTGTTATGTTGATATTTTCTTCTTATTTCAAATAACAATGCACTTGAACTCTTTTGTGCTGTGCTTTTTTCTAGCTTGCTTAATTTCTAACAATTTTGCATTTTATGTGATGTTCAGGTCTATTCTTAAAGTCCCACTGTCCTTGCCTTAAAGTAAACAGTTTGACAGTTTTCTAAAATTTTATTTAGTTAAAATTTCCTTAATACAAATATAATGTACTATGATATAAAGAAACCTATAAATCCTTTATTTTAAAGAAATATCAAGTCAATATCAAGTATGTTTCGGAAGCTTTTGGTGTGCTTTTAGAAATAGTATTTACTTTATGCCAACTTATACTATTTAAAAAGTCCTTGTCAGTTTAAATTCATTTATTTTACCAGTTATAGGAATAGCTGTTGCATAATTTGTTGAAGGGTCCTAGTTCTAGCCTGAATGAAGAATGCAGTCATCCAAATCATTCCCCATTTTACTGTATCACTGAAGTAGCCACAATCTATTTATTCATGAACCAAGTTCTTTTTACAGTTCCTTGAGATCCATGGAGATGCCTGTTCTACATGTAATATAGTAAAATTTATAGAGACTCATACCATAAACTAGGCATAGTGATGCCCATCTACAAGCCTAATGCTCAGAAGGTAGAGGTAGTATCATCATGACTTAAGCCCACCTTCAGTTACATAGCCAGTCTGAGGTTAGCTTGAGCTACATGCTACCCTGCCTCAAAATAGACAAGCAAGCAAGCAAACAATGAATCATCTTGTTTAAATATCAGTGAGAAGTTGCCAGAATAGGAGCTCAATTTCAACTTCTCTTCTAAAATTAGAAGTATCAAAACCAATACCTACACTGTGATCTTTTCAAGATTTAAATGAGGACCAAATAACAATATCATATCCATATTGAAAATGGGTGCAGAACATTTTATTCAAAATCAGTTCTCAATATTTTCAGTGTACTTAGAATAGTGGAGTTGATTCTGCAAAGTTAAAGGGTACTTGTTCAAATGATAACTGTAAAGGAAATTGAATATGAACACACATGATTCTCAGTTCTCCACCTCAGTTATGAAGTAGAATCCTGTGTGGTTCACTGGAGGAAGAAGAAAATATCAAACACTGAGTACCCCGCCTTTGTTTCATCGGGTCATATACAACACATCTGGGCAACAAGCCATGGCCAGCTCTGCTTTATGAAGCTCTTAAAATAACTGTGTGCGCATTTAAATACATTTTTAGAGATCTTTCTTTTTGTGATAAAGTCATGATAGATGTTTCCTTTCATTATTAATAAGTAGAAAACACTTGCAAAAATTAAGAATGTCTAAATATAGCAATACATTGTTCTCTCGAATTAAAATTAAAACTACTTACACACGAGCACACAACACATACAATGGATTTACTCACTGGAAGTACATTGGTTCTTTTGAGACTTTTTGATGACCTATAACAATAGATATTTGTGGCAGAAAATGTCATGTTTCAGTTAATATGTACATTGCACAATGATCAAGTCAGGACAAATACCATTTTCATCTTAAAGTTTTACTTTTCTTTTTTACTGAAGTATATAATTTTACGGGTAAATGTGTTTCTATGACGTTCTGTCACTCAGACACATCAAAATTATTTGTTGAAGTATATTTTGTCATATAAACATAAATGAAACAAGGTTTAGAGTATTCACAGTAATATTTATTAGAATAACATGTCTAGAAGCATGATAGGTAGTTGAAAAAGAAATCTTCATATCCACAGCCCAGCAGGGTGAGCATAGTCAGCTTTAATGATGGTTTCTGGATGAAGAAACAGACTCTCACATATGGCTTCATTTTCAGTAAAATCCAGAGGACCAGTATCTGCAATAGAATGGACGGAAGTAGCCATAGCCATAGCCACGGTAACCCCCAAGACCATAGCTGGAGACATAGCCATAGCCCAGGCCACTGAAGCTGCCTAGGCCATACCCAAGGCCACCATAGTAGTTGCCGTAGTAACAGCTCATGGTGTCTGGGATTTAGGATCTGTTGTGATGTTAAAGGTGAGTTTCCTGAGAATGAATGTCTGTCTGCATCAGGGCTTTTATACTTTGTCAGTGCAGGTGTGGCAAACCACAACAAGAGAGTGTCCTTGTCTTTGAAAATCCATCCTTGGAGAAAAACAGTCCTGTTTCATTGTGCCTTTCTTCCTACTAGTAGTCCAAAGACGCATGGAATGCTCACTCTTTAGTTTTGGCATATTTTAATTTTTATTTTACTTTAATCATAGCTGAATTTCACATATCTCTATAATTAAAAGGTAATCTTGAAACCTTTTTGTTATAGTTGAATAATTTTGGCATCCCTGATCTTTTTTGTCCTGCCAAAAATGTCATCGCCTTCCATTGTTCTAAAGTTTAACCTACTTTAAATACCATGTTTTCTAGCTATTCTACTTTTCAAGAACTCACTGGTGATTAAGATTAATACAAAAGCTAAAAAGAGAATTTACCCCAAAATTGTGGAAATAATTTTCTCATCTTCCTTTTCTATGTGTGTGATGACTTCCTATTTATAAAGACAAACTACATAAGATCTATCCAAACTTTTGTTATAATATGACCAACAACATTCATTGATTCCTATGATGCTGTAATGAATACAGCATTTTACCAACAAAAATTTGAGAAATATTTTCTCAATATATCCTGGAGATGAAAAGTCTTATACATCATATACATAAATATATTGGTTAAGCCAGGCTGATAATTTCCATAGTTCCTTATCTTCAAGCTACATCTCTACAACCTCCTTTTCAGTTACCACCCTCTCTCCCTTTATTTCTCTCTCTTGCTCTCTCTTTCTGTTTCCTGGTGTGTGTGTGTGTGTGTGTGTGTGTGTGTGTGTGTGTATGTGTAATCCTATGCCACCATTCAACCACACATCAAATCTGATTTTCTATTTTAGCATAATTTCTTTCTATTTCTTTTATCTTTCTGAGACAGGATCTCCCTGTAGCCTCAGCTGGCCTGAAACTCTGTGTAGACCAGATTGGCCTTGATATCACAGAGGTCAGCCTGTCTCTGTTTCTCGAGTACTGGGGAAAAAGGCATGTACCGCCATGTCTGGCTGAGTATGACTTCTTTGTAACTTGATTATGTGCAAATAATCTTCCAAAGAAGCTCACATTCACAGTCTACTTATCTGAGGCCTCAAAATGTAAGCTTAGGGAACATAATTGGACCCAAATCATTATCTTTTCTATATAACACATGTTTTCTATCAGATTGCCTTAACATTCAAGATAAAATAAGCATTTCCAAAAAGTACTCCAATAAAAAATAACCCATTAAAAGACAGAAAATCAGAAAGCTTTTAAAACTCTCTCTCTCTCTCTCTCTCTCTCTCTCTCTGTGTGTGTGTGTGTGTATGTGTGTATGTGAGAGAGAAAGTGAGAGAATGTGCATATGTGTGTATCTGTCTGCCTATCTCTCTTTGAGAGTGAGCATGTGGAATTTTAGGGGTGCGGGATGGAGGGAGAGAGACAGGAGGAAGGGCCATTTTAAATGCTTTCTAATGTGGAGGCCAGATGTCACCCTCATGCTTTGTGGTGGTTTGAATAAAAATGTCACCTACAGGCTCCAAGTATTTAGACATGTTGTTTCCAGCTGGCAGCACTGTTTAGGGAGGCCTTAGAAGGTGTGGCTATACTGGAGGAAGAACATCACTGGGGGCAGGCTTAGGGAGTTCTTAAGCCTTGCTGGAGCTGGTTGGTCTCTTGCTTCCTGTACCTGCTTGAAGATGTAGAGCTTAGTTTCCACTCTATCTCCAGCCACCTCTGCTGCCATGCCTCTCTGGTGATGGACACTTGCCCCTTTGGAACCATAAGCTAAATAAACTCTTCCTTCTACAAGTTGCTTGGGTCAGTGTTTCTCTCACAGCAACAGAAAAGTAACTAATACAGGGTTCTTTCCACAGAAGCCATCCACCAAGAGTTTTGCAACCAGATCTCCGGTTGGCCTGAGGCTTAGAGAGTATTCTGTGCGATCTCAGTGGCAGAGAAAATTAAATATCAATGGGAAATGTAGATTAAAGCAAAGTGAGAGTCCATAATTCTTATTTCAAAAGTAGTTTTAAGGACTGAAGAGCATTTATATACACTTGTGAAATCATCCTGGAGAAGAGGAAACACTGAAGGAAAAGAGAAGTTTAGCAAAACATCTAAAAGAAGAGAGACTAGTGTGCCACCATCTTTAGCTAATGCAAAGAGGACTAATATATACACAATAACAATATTAGGCTGTTTACGGTGGAATTTAGCTAACGAAATTAGGGGGGAAGGCTACATACAGTACAGGAAGGGTTTGGGACAAATTATAATTCGAAAGATTGTGTTTATTGAGGATCTTCCTATACCCTTTGGTCAGATGTGTATTATTAAGAGAAATATAGGGCCTGTAGAGATCGCTCAGTGATAAAGAGCATTGGCTGCTCTTGCAGAGGACCCATGTTCGATTCCCAGCACCCACATGAAGGCTAACACTAAACAAATATAGCAATACAATATAAAAATATAACAATACAATAATATAACAATATTATAAAGATACTGTGTCTGACAGCTTTCTTAAGCTCTCTAAATTTCTAAGAATTCTAATTGCTTCTCTGAAATTTCTTTTTTGACAAAAGCAATCATTTAGAGCATAATAAAAATAATTTTCAGTTTTCTTTAATATCTACAGTTTGAATCTTTACCTTTATATGAAAGACAACAATATACCCTAAAATTGTAATTAGTAAAAGTTTAACTGGAGCTGGAGAGATGGCTCAGCAGTTAAGAGCACAGACTGCTCTTGCAGAGGACCTGTGTTCAATTCCCAGCACCCACATGGCGGCTATGATTCATCCTTAACTCCAGTTCCTGGGGAATCTGAAGCCCTCTTCTGACCTCCTCGGCAATGCACGACACAGGTGCATGCACATACATGCAGGTAATACATTCATACACATAAAATAAAAATAATAAAACCTATAAAAAATAAAAGTTTAACATATTTATGAGTGAAAAAATAGTATAATACATTTTGTGCCCTTTTTCTAAGCTATATAAATTGATGAAGAATTACATAGCTATTATAATTCATATGTATTTCTCCCTGTATTTAATATTATATTATTTTGAATCAAGTCCTTCATAATATATCAATACATGTATAATTCTTTCATTTTAACTGAACAAAGAAGATGTTTGGGCATTAAAATAATCATTGCTGATAAATTCTTCTATCATATTTGCTTATCAAATAGAAAAGGGAGCAAATGAATCTCATTTGGGAGTACATGAAGATTGAAATGTGTTAACTCTGAAAAGAATTGGTGAAAATCAACTATAAATTATCTCTATTGTCACCGTGATCAAGAATATACTCTCTGAATCAATAGATTATCATAAAATGAATAATACAAAGAACTAATTAAATGCTTGATTCTTTGAAAAGATACAAAATTGACAGAGCATCAGTCAAACTAACAAAAGACAAGTAAGAAGGACCAAAATCATTAGAATTAGAAAGAAATGAGTGAGCATTAAAACACCTATCAGTGCAATGTATAAGGTCCTTAGAGAACTCTTTGAAAACATTTCCGACACTGAAAAATTTAGTTGAAATGGATAAATACCCAGTCATATAGACCTAACAAAATGACAGTAAAATGTACAACCCATGCAACATATTAAAATGAACAATAAAGTTGAGTACTGATAGTCTCCCAAACAAAGCAAAGCGCAGAAGTAGGTAGCTTCACTGTCAAATTCTACCAGTCAATTAAAGAAAAAACAAATGCAAACCCTCCTCAAACTATTCCATAAACAAAGAGAGGGAAGCAAACTAATGAGTTATAGTTAATTGCTGTTATTCTGATACCAAAAACAAGTAAAGGCAAAACTACTTAAGGATGGAAGGGAGGGAGAAAAGACAGGAAGAAGGAAGGTGGGGAGAGGGTAGAGAGGAAGACAGAGAGGAAGAAAGAAGAACACTACAGATCTAAAATTTCTTTGTAAAATACTTACCAATCAAATTCACCAACACATTAAAACTGCAATGTACTGAATCAAGTTGATTTCCAGGAATATTACAATGTTTCATTTCAAATTACACCACCGAATCATAGTAACAAAAATAGTTTGGTCCTGGCACAGAAAGGGACTTGCAGTCCAATGAAATAAAATAAAAATAAAGAAACCCATAAGTTTAATGAGAGATAAGAATAATGGACAACTTTAGATAGATGGAGAAAGAAAATTTGTGTATATACACAAAAAGTTTTGCTCAATCATAAAAACATGAAATTTCATCATTTGTAGGAAAATGGGTAGAAGTGGAGCTCAGTGTGTTAACAAAATAAGAGGCATTCAGAAAGACAAATGTTACAGCCTAGTTCAAAGCTCACATTTTTGCTGTGCTTGCTCACCTTGCCTGAGCTCTCTTTTCTGTCTTACTCTGTGATAACAGACAAAGAACTCCTATAAGGATTTCCTTTCAGCTTTTCTAAATCCTGACACTAGAGTATAAACGTATCAAAAGATGCCACAGCCCAACACTCATTAGAGACACCAGACCCTTTATCAGCATTGACCCAAAGAATCTCAATAAAATGTTAGTAAATTGAATCTAGCCATATGTCAAAAGAATAACATCCATGTCTACATTGCATTTATATGAAAAATCCAAGTGTAATTGATTCAACATGAAATAAATAGTAAGTATTCATATTGCTAACATATTAAAAGAAAAATGTCTCCGTAGATATAGCAAAAGCATTTTACAAAATTTAACATGTACAAATATTAAAAACTCTCATCCAACTAGAATCAGAAGATAATATCTTTTATCTATAAGCATAACAAAAATCTTACAAGGAATTTTATTTGAAATATTTAGATGTCATAGGTTTCCTTAACACAAAAACAAACAAAGCAAACTGTCTTCTCACTTCTCCTATTCAATAAGAAAATGAATATTAGTGAGGCTACATTAAAGAAAAGTAACAGAGCCATTTGAAATGGGAATCTAGAAATCAAATTATTTTTTATTATGCTCTAAATGATTGCTTTTGTCAAAAAAGACATTTGAGAAGCAATTAGAATTCTTAGAAATTTAGAGAGCTTAAGAAAACTGTCAGACACAGTATCTTTATAATAATCATCATTGAAATAAAACTTTTTAAAAGTACTGTTTACTATAGAATAAAAAATCAAATATGTAGATTAAGAAATGTAAAATGTATGCATAATCCATGAGCTAAAGTCTAAAACACTATTATCAATGAAGAACTAAATTAAACGACTAGATGGACTATTGCTTGGAATGATGTAGTGACAGTCGAGATATGAAATGTCTAAAATATGGCACATTTATTAAATGAAAGGTGATTGAAACTCTCACAAATGCTTATGAAAATGTGAAGAGATTGTAAGAGCCAGAGAAAGAGGCTGCCTACTCTTGGATATACATTCTAGCCATTAAAAGGAAGCTTTGCCCAGTGAAATCTGGACAGAATGATAGCCTAACAAGAAAGCATGATGACAACACCAGTTGTTGTACCAATGAGTATGGGGGGAATGACACAGGGTCCAGCCTCTAGATGAACAGTTGCAGACAGTCAAAAGACACTGAGGGAGAATAACTTTTCTCCATAGACAAGCTCCCTGATGGTTTATCTAATCCCAAGTGTTCAGCCCTAAACACTTGCAAACACATAATACACATGAGCACCACTAAATAGACACAGTGCATCTGTATTTATAAATGTATACAGGTGTATAAAACATCAGTCAAAAAAGAGGGCATGAAATTGAGAGGGAGTAAAGGTGCAGGGAAGAGGTTGGAGGGAGGAGTGGTGGGGAAAATATTATGCAAAACCAGTACTGATATTTGAAATTCTCAAAAAATAAAGAAGTGTAATAAAGTCCCAAAGCAAAAATAAACTGTGAACAAACTGATATTAAAATGTATGTCAGAACACAAAGGAACTACTTTGCCAAAGCTCTTTTGGCTAAAATCAGGACACTTCAAAAAACTACCTTATTTGGGGATGTTAATTTATGTGTGTGTGTGTGTGTGTGTGTGTGTGTGTGTGTTTGCTTTACACACATGGGTGTGTGGGGTGCATACACCATTGCATCTGTGGAACCTAGAGGAGTACATTTGTCATCCTAAAATGCTCTGCTTTTTTCCTTGAGACTGGGTGAGTTACTGAGCCTGTAGCTAACCTTACATTACTCAAGCCCCAGTGATCTTCCTGTTCCCCTGTTCCCAGAATTCTGGAGTTCCAGGTCCACATGCAGCCATTCTTGGCTTTTTACATGGGTGCTGGAGATCAAAACTCAGGTTCTCATATTGCACTGCAAGTACTTTTACCACTGAGTCATCTCTCCAGGTCCTATTCTTCGACTCTTAACTAAGCTACAGTACTCATTGCAATAAACTATAGATGCAAAGATAGGCCATACATATCTGGATTGAAAGATAGGTTATACATTTCTGGATTGATTGTACTTTTAATAGGAAAATTCAAGACACAATGCAATTGTTAAATAGAAACCTAACCATGATTTTTCCAAGTGAATATACACAAATTTCAGGTTAGATCAAAATGATAAAATGTGAAATTTTTAGATTTTGTAAAAAAAAATCAAAGGAGAAGGATTTTGACACATTACTAATAACTGAGTCTACTATAAAAATTAAAAAGTTCATAAACTAGACTTCACCCCAATGAAAGAGATCTTCAGTTATAAAAATATTTTATTTAAAAAGCTTAGTAAAAGACAATGATTGCACATAACATTTCTGATATACACTTTATATGCAAATAATAGAAATAATTCTCAATAGGAAACATATAGTCCAAATTGAAAAAAATTCAACCCAGACAGCTCACCAAAGAAGATTAAAACTGCGTAAGATTTCTACCTACAAAAATATGCTCAAATCTTCATTCATTCAGGAAATATGAATTAAATTACAATACCATATCACCATCAAGACAGATACTCTCTACATGCTGAATAAGCTTCAATTGTCTCAAGTTTCCATAAACCTAATTGCACATGAATATGTTTAGCTGAATCTGTATGAGTTGGGGCAAAATTGTGTATCTGTGCACTTTTCTAATTGATTTCCACAATATATACCAAAATGTGAGAAAAGAATACATGCTAAACTTAATTTTAAACATATGTTGTAAAAGATCTTTGTTGATCACAATTGCTTATGTATTAGGTGCTTTTTGCTGTGAAAAAATTCCTGATAAGTGACTTACAGAAGGACTGGTTAATTTTGGCTCATAATTTTATTTCGCAGTCTACTGCGGTGGGCAAAGTATGGTGAGTAGAGCATGAGGCAGCTGTCCACCTTGTATCAGTCTAAAGTAGAGAGAGAAGAGTACTGATCTGATCCCCTGCTTACTTTCTCCTTTTTATTCAGTCTTGCATCCAAGTCCCTGAAAAGGTGCTGCCCATATTTAGGGTGAGCTTTTTCACCTCAATTAATTCAACCTAGAAATTTTGCCACAGATATGCCTATATCTCTACATAGCTCTAGATACTGCCAAGTTGAAAATCAATAAAATAATTTCATTTTAGAAGCTTAAAATAATATTTGTGGAGTTTCATGGCAATATTTAGTGAGATGTGTGAAGACAAGTATTAAATTTTAGAGAGCTTTTAAATTAACTACTGTGTTAGTTGACGCCATTGCTGTATCAAAGTATCAGAAAAAAATCAATTTAAAAGAGATAGATTTATTTTTGTGCTCAGGGTATAAGATTTTCAGTTCTAGCTGGTAATGATGGCATACATCTTTAATCCCAATACAAAGGAGACCAAGGCAGGCAGATCTTTATGAGATCAAAGCCAATCTGGTCTGCCTAACAAGTTCTAGTCCAACTGGGGCTTGAGGAAGACAGTGTCTCAAAGACACACACACAAAATGATGCTCAGCTAGGTATGATTGCTTCTATTCACTTCAAGGGGTGCAGTGGAGCTGTTTATCCTGGCAGAAGAAAGAAGCTGATTTCCCATTGACCAGAAAGAAGAAAGAGGAAGAGAGGTTGAAACTGGACCTAAGATAAAGACCCAAAGGGCATACCATTTAAAGAATCTGCTCCTTCACTCCTATCGCCTCCAAATACCCCCGTTAAACTATGAGCCCTTGTGGGCTGGAGAGATGACTCAGAGGTTAGAGCACTAACTGCTCTTGCAGAGGTCCCAAGTTCGATTCCCAGCACCCACATGGTGCTATGAACCATCCTTAACTGCAGTTCCAGGGGAATCCAACCCCCTCTTCTGACCTCCACAGCATTGCATTACATGGGTGCACTTACATGCAGGCAATACACTTACACACATAAAATAAAAATACTAAATAAAATATATTTAAACTATGAGCCCTTTAACGGATTGATATTTGCTAAGGTCAAAGCCTTCATGATATAATTACTTCAAATTCCTACCTCAGCGTTGCTGCATTGTGTACCAAGTCTTCAATACATGAAATTTTGAGTGATGTTTCTCAGCCAAACTATGACACTATCAGAGACTTTTTACATGGGTCCAGTATTTCCATCAAAACTCTCTGGTATGTTCCAGCATTGTCCACATTAGTAGCAGTCCCACTACAACACCCCAGCCTGGTTATGCCATTGTTGTGAGATCAAACCAATGGAAATCAGTCATCTATGCTCCACTGAACCATTTTATTTAATATGTATGTATTTACAGAATTTTTGTGAATTTCACACAATGTATCTAAATTATACTTAAGCTCCCTCCTCTAGCTGAAACCCCTACATATCCCCCTACTGAATTTCATGTATTTTGTGAAATATGTTAAGGCCCAGAAAGTCAAGATTGTTTCCCCAGATGTCCCTCAGTGTAAGTTCTTCCAGTGCAGCCTGTTCAGTCTACCTAGCCTCACTCCCTTAAAGAATATCAGCTCTCCCTCACCCTGCAGTGATCAGCTGGCAACAGTTTCTCAGCAAAGGTTGGGGCTTCTAATATCAGTTTTCTTGGTTTATGACTTTTTCATTCACTGTCGCATATCATTGACAAAAGAACATGTTATCTTCATTTAGGACCTACTTCTAATAGTTCAAATGTTAAGCTTTTTATCCTTCTTGCATCTCATATAAACTATCTTTAAATTTGTATTTATTTAATAAACTATTTTTATTGATTCCATAAAACATTTATTGTCATTCTACACAGGAGATCAGTTATTTGTAATTATATCTCATTAACTTCCATGGAGAAAACCTGTTATATACAAAGATAGCAACCACCATATAAATGTCATCACAAGAACAACTGTTTTCTTTATCCAAATGCTATTTTTATCATATATATATATATATATATATGAATATGATAAAATTTCTAGAGTACCTCAGTTTTATGGAATTTCATCCAGAAAGATATTCTACATGATGGAAACACATTAAAAACACAAATTTAAAAAATTATTAAGGCCAGGCGTGGTGGCACATGCCTTTAATCCCAGCACTCAGGAAGCAGAGGCAGGGGGATCTCTGTGAGTTCAAGCCCAGTCTGGTCTACAAAGTGAGTTCCAGGACAGCTGGGGCTACAGAGAGACCCTGTCTCAAAAAGACCAAAAAAATTATTAATAAAATTGTCAGGTCTTAGAGTTTTCATGGACTAATTTGGTGTTTGTATTGATAGATGAAGCTGTTTCTATTGAATTCCATTTGTCTCCTCCCTTTAAAATTTTAAACTTCTCTTACATTATCCAAAGAATATTCCATAACAAAATTTTGGATCAGTAGATAAAGCTCCTCATTGAAAAACACCTTGAGAATTAATTTGATATTCATAAAAGATAAAATTTATACATTCTGTTGAGATACAAAAGGAATGTTCTTAATTTTTTAAATTAATGTTTGTGTACATGTGTGTGCATGTTTCTGTGGGTGTATGTTCAGATGTCTGTATGTGTAGAGGCCAGAGGACAGGCTCCAGTGTTCTCTTTAGAAATGCTTTCAATCGCCTCTGAGACAGCATATCTCAAGGTCTGGAGCTCACCAATTAGGCTGGGCTGCCCAGTGAGCTCCAAGGATCCTGCTGTTGCCACCTTCCCCACACTGAGATTAGAAGTGTGCATCACCACTCTCCATACTGACAGGAATAACTTTTAGTTAGGAGTCAATGGTGAACAGCAGGCTTAGGCATGATTCAAATGTCATTCTCTGGAATAGATTTCCAGGGAAGGTATAAAAGTAGCAATACCAATATTCAACAAAAATTGGAAGAATAAATTAAAAAAGCCAATTTCTAAACAACTTCCAACTTTAAATAAAGAAAATCCAAAAGGTCCTTCCTGTGTCAAATGCTATTTAATGTATGCTGCAATAGTGTAATATCCAAGAATGCTCGGCAAGGTCAAGAAATTTCAGACTGGCCACTGAATTTTTGAGAGCTCCTATAGTCACCACTTTCATTTGTGCAGAAAGCTATATCTCAGATGCAGAAATGCTAAATAATTAAACCCATGGAGAAAATAATCATAATACATGTATTAGAAAGCATTTTTTAAAACATAGAAATCAGTTGTGCTCTGTAGAAAAAAAATGAAAACAGATATTTTAAATTCAAAAATGAATTTTATTTTAAAATAACTCAGAAATGTCACAGAAGGGAAAAGTCAAAAGCCAACACATCACAATCAGGAGTTGCTGAAAAGACGAAATTTGAAATAGCTTCTCCCTGTCCCAGAACAGAAGTGTCCATTGATTCAAACAGTGTCAGTGCATGGGGATGTCTCTCAGAAAATCAAATGATTAGATATTGAATTTTAGAAAAAACATTCTGAGTTCTGAGGTGATGATAATTCTCTCTCAGTAAAACCTAGAGGACAAGTATCCTCCATAGAAAGAGGGACGAGAGTAGCCATAGCCCAGGCCACTGTAGCCCCTAAGACCATAGCTGGAGCCATAACCATAGCCCAGGCCACTGTAGCCCCCAAGACCATAGCTGGAGCCATAGCCATAGCCCAGGCCACTGAAGCCACCAAGGCCATAGCCAACACCTCCGTAGTAATTGCCGTAGTAGTAGCTCATGGTGTCAGAGGCTGAGGTAAGGTTGGTGTTGAATGTGTTTTCTGGGAATGAATGTCTCCACTGCTCCTGGGCTTTTATACTTTGTCAGTGAAGGTGGGGCAAACCACAACAAAGGAGTGCCTTTCTCTTTGAAACCCATTAGGAAATGCAGGACTATTTCATCATGCTGTTCTTATTAAGTAAAATGCTAAATATGCATGAAAATATTTTTGTTTTGAATACATTACTATCTAATTGGCATACCCTGAAATTTTGGTTTGTTTTAACTATTTCCACATCTTCATTATAATTTTGTTTTTGCATTAAAATCTAATCTTCCAAGTTCTTATTTATTTGATAAATTTTTGGAATTTTCTTTCCTTTGGCTTTGGTTATTGCTATATTAGTTACTATAAAAATAGGTTTCATTATGACAATTTAATGCATGTATATCATTGGACTTAGCTTAAAGTCAATCTCCCACTAACCTCCTTTGTTACTCCTACTAGATATACTTAGAAGAGGAGCATATACACATGTGTGTATTTATGTGTGTATATATGTATATTTATATATACACATAGCAGGAGATTATATACATAAATGTGTGTGCACATATGCCTATATATAAATACATTTAAAATTCAAATTATAGCTTTTTCCATGACTTGGTTTCTTTCAAGTATTTTTATTAGAAACCATGATTGTAATAAACTAAATAATAAATATATTATTTCTAAAAAAATAATAATACATAATTTATTTCTAAAAATGTGAACAATATTAGAGCCTCCCCATGCTCATTGGATGCTCTCTACCATGAGCTTTAAAATTTTTTTATTCAAATGTCAATTCCAAATGATCCAAAGACCTCAATATAAAACCTGAAACTCTGAAACTGATAGAAGGAAACATAGGCACTACCTTCCAAGATATGGGTGTGGAAATGGCTTTCTATATCAGACATCAGCTGCTCAGACATTAACGTCAACAATCATTAAACCACATAGCTTCTGTACAGCAAAAGAAGTAACCAAGGAAGGGAAGAGAAAACTCATTATATGGGAGAAAATCTTTACCAGCTACACATCTTACAGAGGATTAATAACCAAAAAATACAAAGAGCTCAAGAAAGAAATAAAATAGAAAGAAAATAAATGACCCAATACGAAGATAGATGACAGACCTAAAAGGAGAGTTCTCAAACAAAGAAATAAAAATGGCTATGAAACATCTTAAAAGGTACTCAACATTCTTAGTAATTAGAGAACTGCAGATAAAAGCCACTTTAAAATTTCATCTTACCCCAGTCAGACTGGCTAAGATCAAGAGAAGGAAAGACATCAAATGCTGCAGAGGATGTGGAGAAAGGGGAGACTCATTCACTGCTGGTGGAAATGCAAATTTGTGGAACTACTATGGAAAGCAGTGTGGGGAACTCTCAAAAATTGAAAAATGAATCTACCATGTGATCCAGTTACATGATTCCTTGGCCTAAACCCAAAGGATTCATCCATGTTTGTCACTGCTCTCCTCACAATAAGTAAGAAATGGAAATAACCTAAATGTCACTCAACTGGTGAATAGATAATGAAAATGTGGTATATCTACACAATGGAGTTCTACTCAGCAGTAAGAAAAGATGAAATTATGAAATTTGCAGGTAAGCGGATAGAACTCTAGACTGTCATACTAAGTGAGGTAACACAAACATAAAAAAGCAAGTGACGTATGTTCTCGCTCATTTTCAGATCATGGCACCTATCACTTATATGTAGTATCTATCCTATGTAACACCAGGAGCCAGGAAAATGGAACAGAAACACGAAGGAAAGGAAAAGAGAGGACCTAAAAGAGGGGGATAGTAGGGGACAGATGTTACTGGGGGAAGGTAGGCAAAGTGGGAGCTTTCAGCTGGGAGGGGAGGGCAGGGGCCCATGGTGGGATAGGAGGGAATTCAGGGAAGGGTTATGGCTGGAGGCAGGTGTTATTGAGGGAATGGTGGGTATAATGGGGATGCTTGGACTGGGGAGGAAGGAGGGATGTCAGAATGGGGGAGAGAGGGTAGAATGAATGGATCTTGGAGATCTAGGGAAGCCAGAGGGAAATGTGTTGGCCCAAAGCTCCCTGAAAATGCACTTAGGGTGTCTGAACATTAATATATATAATACAGACAAGATTAAAAAATAACACACACACACACACACACACACACACACACACACACACCCCAGGGGGCTGTATGGCAAGAAACATAGTGCCGAATAGGAGAAACCTCCCTTCTAGTGGTTGGTCAGAGTAGTCAAAGAGAATCTCAAAATAACACAGGCTATTTACAGGGCTTTTGATTATCTCCCAGAACTGAAAGATAAAAGCCTATTGCTGAAGACAGGACATAGTTCAGACATAGGACTTGGAGAAATCGAGCAGGAACTGACCTGGAATCCTTCAACCCAAAGTTTAGCTCTCATAGTTCTAGAGGATACTATGAAAGCTGCTAAGGGAGAAAATCAATCAATGGTCCAACTCAGCGCTAAAGCCTAATTACCATAATGATCAGCCAAGCAAACCGCCCATTGGTTCAGTAGTGGCATTGTTATCTGGATGGCAATGAGTAGCTATCTAATTGGGCTTTTAAAGCCCTCTCAATGGGAGTGAACTCATGGGTGGTGCTGTAAACACAGTCAAATATACATGGCTGGTGAGGTCATAGATCTTAGAGAAAACCCTATATCTATCATAAGTCTAGACAAATGTAATTTCTTACCATATACTAAATATGAATCCTTATATTTACAGACAAGCATACCATACACCATTCATCAAAGAAGCTTTTTTGCAGCACATGGAGACTACTGCAGAATCCCAAAACTGGTCAGACACAGAGAATATATATGTGAGAGATGCCCAGTCCTAGGGACATACCAGTGGAACCTATATACTTAAGGCTCACGGAACATAGGGAAAGGCACAAAGAAAACTAGTGCAACCCTCAACTCTCATCAGTGAAGCTTCTGTATACAACAAAGTACAAGGCACACA
Source organism: Nannospalax galili (assembly GCF_000622305.1). Lineage (NCBI taxonomy): Eukaryota > Metazoa > Chordata > Mammalia > Rodentia > Spalacidae > Nannospalax > Nannospalax galili. The sequence continues at coordinate 6,468,371 of NW_008340872.1, read as the reverse complement.
CAGACGGCCAAAACTGGTCAAGTTTTAAAGAATAAGAGACTGAAGAGTGTGTGTCCCTGGGTAGGACTCCTATGTTAAACCTCACCCATCCATGGCTCAGGGACCTTTGTGGAAAGAGTATAAGAGCCAGGACTGGTTCTTGTACATAGGGAAGCAGAGGCTTTCAGGCCACTGGAAGCTTGCACATGGTGAACTTGTGGCAATGGTGGCATGGAGCACAACCCCTGACAACACAATCAGACAAGGGCCCAGAGTGGAGTGAGGGAAATGGGTGGCAGGCCAACCCTAGTCTGGGAACTATTGGAGACTGATTAATACTGGCCGAGGGAAAGTAGGCTTTACTTACAATCTCTAGATAGGCTCATAAGACTCCAGTGGATGAATTTGTACTGAAGGACACCTGGGTACAAATGCTTTACTGGATAGGACTTAACATGTATTGTGGAATAAATGAGGTCCAGTGTGAGTATGGGGAAAGCATGGATGAGGAGAGGGAGTCCAAATTTGATTAAGAATTATTGTATGAAATGTACAAAAACTCAGTAATAAATTATATAGGAAAACCTTTGTGCTGACACTAATTCCACCATAGAGTAGATCTGTCCCAGCACAAGAGAATTCCATTGCCATTCTGCTCTTCTCTTATTAAGAACAATTCTCCTTTGCTGTGGATTCATATGAGCAAGGTCCTAGAAGCCTATAAGAATCTGTTTCCATATGGTCATGCACCTCTTTCCCTGGCTCTTACAATCTTTCTGCGCCCTCTTCCACAATGGTCCCTGAGCCTTGGGTGGGTAGATTTTAACATAGGATTCCTGTTCAAGAATACACATTCTGCAGACTCTTATTCTCTACACTTTGACTATTTGTGGCCTTTTGTGTTCATGGCCCTCTGTTGCATGAGGGAGCTTTTTTTGATGAGCACTGAGAGACACATTAGTATTCATTCTCCCCCATGTTCCAGTATATTCCCTGAGCCTTTTGTATAGAGGTTCTATTGTAGATGTGTCACTCATTTGGGGGCATTTCACATACACTTATCTTCTGTGTGTGACCAGTTATGGAACTCTATTAACAGCCTTTGTCTGTTGCAAAAGAAGCTTCTGTGTCAGCATGAACAAGACCCATGTAAACTCAATCAGACAAAAACCCAGCATATTACTTGGAAATGGGCAGCAGGCCCCAGTCTTACCTGAAGAACTATTGGTAGCTGATTACTTCTGGGTGAGGGAGAGCTGATCTTCTTTAAGGGAGTGACTTTATATAGACTAACTAGACACCAGTGGATGAACTTGCACTAAGGAGCATCTGGGCACGCTTACTTGGTTCGATAATCTTAACATAAATGCCAGAATGCTAGAAATCCAGTGGGGTGCTATTGGTGGATGTGGATGGGGAGGGAGTAGAAAGATGATTAAGATGTTTTGTATGAGATACACCAAAATTCACTAAAAAAATACAATTAAAAGAATAACTCTCAGGGCTGGAGAAATGGCTCAGTGGTTAAGAACATTGTTCTTGCAGAAGACCCAGGTTCGAAACCCAGCTCCCACATGGCAGCTAACAACTGTCCATAACTCCAGTTCTAGGGTATCCAACAGCCTGTTCTGTCTTCTGCGGGCATTGCACGACATGGGTGCACTTACCTACATGCAGGCAATAAACTCATACTCATAAAGTAAAAATAATAAATAAAATATTTTTAACAAAAGAACATCCTTCATATACGAACATGATGCCCCAGTGTTTCTTGAAACTGAAAGCTGCTGTCTTCATCACATGCTTTTCTCCTCATGGAAAAAGGAATGTCACTTTTGTCCTCATATCATATCATATGTTATAGTCCAGAATCCTATCTTACTTGGGTATTCCAACTTCTCCACGAGGGAGATAGTCAAAGGCCTCCATGGATGCTTAAGACCACAGATAACACAAACTCTACTCTTACATATACATTGTCATATAAATTTATTCATATGATATTGACTTACATATTAGGCAGAGTGAGCAATGATAAATAATAGATTGATTGCAATAATGGTAGTTATGTGAATGTGATCTCTCTCTTGAAAAAGTCAAGGCAAATATCAGTATTTTCGGAGCACGGTTGCTCATGCGTGTCTGCAACCACAGACAACACAACTGCAGGAGAAGTTTGAAAAGATACTGCTTTGTATACCTTCTTTATTCCACACTGACACCTAGTATTCAGATTTACTCTATTGATTGCACCATATTTCAATGTTGCATGTTGGTTCTCTGAGAGGTATCTTAGACTGTTTGAGGAGTGATACTGGGGAGCTACATATCAAAAAAGAAAGGCAAATAGCAGATAGGTCAGTGAAATCAGGAGACTTTCACACTGCCCTAACCAAATTTATCCCAGGTAGCAGGAGCTGTAAAGGAAGCAGTGCATTTAGTAGAGGTTCATGAGGAAAAGTGATAGTGGGGATGTCGTTGGCTGCTGCTTGTAAGTGCCGGGGGAACAGTGCGACTTTGGCTCCATGGCTGATGTTGAATCTTTAATGTTTCTTATCTTCCTTGGTAGCAGATTATTTCTGATAGGGAAATCCAAGGCAATGTGGTCGTATCGGGGGCTCAACACTGTGTTTCTCATCCTCCAGTTTGAATACAGTGTGAAGACATGTCTTTTCTTCAGATGGTTGAGACTTGATAAAATGCCTTCCAAATGACAGTATTGTTGGACATGGTGGCGGCGTATGCCTGTAATCCCCATACTGGGGAGGCTGAGGCAGGAGGGTGAAGAATTCAAGGCAGTCTACACTACTCAGACCCTGTAAACTCAGCACTGGAGAGGCACGTGCAGCAGGATCCCAAGTTCAAGACCTGCGTAGAATGCTTTGTGAGACCCTGTCAGAAAGCAAACAAAGAAAAAACAGAAGGCAGAATATATATGTCGTTTTTTCTATATGTCATTTTTTATGTGCATGTTTTGAAAACAATCACAAAACATTAGCTATTACACTATAGAACAAAGAGATGTATGACATAAACAGATGTATGACATATAGAAATTTTCACAGTTTATGCTGTGAAGGAACATGATAAGGTTTTAGAAAATATTATTAAAACAAAATTACATTGAAGCCCCATCATTTGAATATATTTGGATATGGTCAAAATGATGGTGAACTGAAAATATGTAACTTAGGGGCCAGTGACATGGCTTACTGTGTAAAGATGCTTGCCTCCTGAGGACCTGAGTTCAATGTCTGACACCCACAGGGTGGAAAGGGAGAACTACATCTTGCAAGTTGCTCTCTGATTTCGATCAGCACACCATAGCACCTGCATACACATACACACAAAAAGTAAATAAATGTGTAAAACGAAATTTTTTAAAGTAACAATTTATGCTCTTATCTGTCAATGTGTATGTGTGTGTGTGTGTGTGTGTAATATTGTCTGTGTCATGTATGTTTCTGTATAACCAGTGTATGTCTGTATATTTAAATGCATTGATACTATAAAGCAGTTATATGATATTATATTGGGAGATATTTATTTCAAAACAAAATGTAAATAGTGGTTTGATAAATCTGCAAATGATTTCTGATAGAAATTGTGACTGGAAAAGATATAGAGTGAAGGGGATTAGGAAGAGAGATAAGGATACCATCATAAATCCATGAGCAGAGATAAAACCTCTCAAGGCTTATCAGTAAGCAAAGACTATTGATGCAGCAGAGCTTGTTAGAAAGCAGTTGAAGGATGTAGAGGCAGAAGGTTCAGTACAGAGATGACCAGGCTGATATTGAGGTGGAATATTGTGTACTCAGTTACATCTAATTTTGTTGTAAAATAGTGACATCCTTAAAGTAAGATCATCGAACTATGAAAATGATTAGTGACTATTCAAGTTGTTCTAGAATTTGATGCAAAGTTCTTGAATTAAGTCTATGGTAAGATGACGTGTATATGATACACTATGACAACCTCAACATATATGTATGTGTGGTATCTGAGCAGAGAAATATTATACAACTTTACAATCTTCGTTATTAAAATATTTTACTCATAAAATTACTACATGTCATTGGCAAGCATATGGTGACCTATGTTCTTTAATGTATTGAAGATATGTAAAAACTATAAAGTGTTAATATATACATTATGAACTCCATTGTACTTGACATATGCTCCATTCATAATCTTTTAAAAGAAAAAAATTACAAAACAATTACATAAATAGATTTGGAACTTACTGGGATTTCACAACTGAAGGTATTGAAAATCTGCCTTAAATAATCAGTTGTCTAAAGTAAAGTAATGGTTTGCTCCCAAATCCAGTTTTGAAAAGTATCTATCAACCCCAACTATTCATGAGGTAATATTTGAAATGTTTTGTGAATGTTTCCGGATATGATTACAGTGAATAAATATGAAATAATTTGAATTGAAATATCAATAATTAACATCATTCTGAAATACTTTCACTTGGAAATTCATTATATGGTTGTAAATATATGTATTTAGTGTAAATGCCAATTTTCTAAATTATCTGGTTTTGTTTTTAAATCCTAATTTGCTTCTTCCTCGTGTAACTTTGTTATCAATTACATCTCCATGTTTACTTTGTGAGAAAATTCTGCCCCCACTAAACTAACCAAGCCCTTTACCTTCTTAAATTAATATGAACTCCTCTATTTTTCTCTTTTATAAGGTGTTAGATAGTGTTTAAATAGAAGCACATGCCTATGCTTCTGTACTTAAGTACTTCTCATAGAATTGACATGTTTTATAAGCAATGTAAGGGTAGGCTTGTTCATAGAGTAATTTATCATATTTGCCATGAACCAATCCCTTGCCTAAATGCCCATCAAAACACTTTCCCTTGTTAATAATTCAATTAAATGTAGTTTGCATATCAGTTTTTATTATCTTTTCTTCCTTAAACTTTCTTTCAAAGGAATGTGCAAAACAGGAAAATGATAATCCTTTTTTGAGTATTGCGAAGTTTTAATGCCATTGGTACATAATTTCTTTTATTTATTTACTTTACCTGCAATTCATTTCTTTAGCTGCACTTCTTAAAACAAGCTCTTTTAGTAAAGGGTGACTGTCATCAGGTCTCCAAGCCTATGAATAGACCAACAGAACCTGATTGAATTACCAAGTGCTTTCTTTCCTCTCCTTGCATCATGTCACATTTTTCTTATCATTGAATTTCATTCTCCTCTCTTTTTTAGTTCTTTAGCTTCTACATTTCATTTGGATGTAGTTTCAAGCAAAACATTTCAGAAAAACAATATAGTACAACTGACACTTTATCTAGAATCACCTATAATTATTAACGTTTTACTACACAGATGTTATAGTTTGCTGTTTATTTCCTAGAATGACTTTGAATGTTTTGGAAAGAGCACAAGTGAGTATGCAGTGTGTGGAACCTCACACTACTTCAGTACAAACTCTGAGGTATTCAGTGCATGCCGTGGAGTGTTTGGTGTCTGTGAGTTCCATAAAATACCAGTGTTCGCCGATGGGCAACGAATATTCTTAGTGTGGTTTCTTTCTTTCTTCCTTCCTTTCTTTCTTTATTTTTTCTTCCTCTCTCTCTCTCTCCTTCTTTCTTTCTTCTTTTTCTTTTGACCCTTGTTTGAAGTTTGATAAGCTTAGAAAAACAGGTCCTGACTACTTTACCCTACTTTCATATAATAAAGTAACCCTATCAGAGAAAGGAGAGCAATACCTCAGAAGACTTCCTTCTTGTATAGTTTGAAGCTCCTGAAAGGTTCACAGTAAATCTGAAACAAGAACACAAAGGATTATATGAATTCATATAAATGAAAGTGTACTTTTATCATTTAAAAATATTTAGGTTTAGTTAATTCTGAAATACTTAATATGAATTTCTAAGAAGAAAATATCACATCTTATAAGGAAGTTTGTTTTAAGTCTTCTATAAGTGAGCATTAACAAATAATATTCACAAAGAAAATTTATTGTTAACACATAAAAATATTGGTAAAATTTAGCTGATAGTCTACAAAGAAGAATTAATAAGATTTAAAATCCACTTGCAATTTCAAAAATGTAATTTTTTAGTATTTTATTTATTATTTTTATTTTATGCGTATGAGTGTATTGCCTGCATGCATGTCATGCGATGCCCACGGTGGCCAGAAGAGGGCATAGGATCCCCTGGAACTGGAGGTACGGATGGTTGCTAGCTACCGTGAGTGCTGGATATTGAACCTGGGTTCTCTGCAAGAGCAGTCAGTGCCATCTCTCAAACCCATCAATAAAGTAATTATATTGGAAATGTTCAGGTATTTTCCCAGGGAATCAAGAAATTAGCACATTGTCCATGATGTGCCAGTAACAAAAGAAATTTCATCCAGAATGATGAAGTTGTAAACTAAGGGTACATGCTCTACTTCAGCGTAGCTCTGATTATGCAGTAACAGCATGACTGTTTGATTAAGGTCCTTGGGAGAGTATCAGAAAAGCAATGGCCACTAAGGCCTTCAAGGTTATGCATGATTTTGAAGGCAACAGAGAAACAAAGAAAGAAACGGGCTAAGATCTAAATGAGAAAAAATATTGTCAAATTTCAGATAGAGTGTTAGAAAACCCCTTGTCCCATAGAGATCAAGTGTTTGATGGTCAATAAAACTACAAGACCCTGAGCCAGGGCAAAAACAAGAAGAATGTCTTATCCTTGATGAGCATAGTTGTTGCCATAGAGGTTCATAAGAGCTGGAGATCAATTTGATGGTAAGGGTGAATTTACCTCTTTTCAAATGATTTCATCTATCTAGTGATGGAGATACATGATATTATGCAATGTGTATATAATCTATCTTGTATATAATAGTCTATATGGTGGATTATGCAAAGTAGTGTGGTTTTCTCAAAAAGCTGAAATTAGATTTACTGTAAGACCCAGCTATATCCCTTTGGCATATCCCAAAGTCTGTATCCTACTACAGACACATTTGAGCCTCCATGTTGACTGGTCCTCTATTCACAATAGCCAAAAAATGGAACCAAATGTTGCTTTGCTAAATGTACATGGTGTCAAAGTGCCTTCTAAGCATTTGTGTTTATGCCTGTAGATTAGCTCTCAACTTTCATCAAAGAAGCTTTGTTTCTCAATGATTGGCAGTTGATGGAGAGATTTAAATCTCATCATGTTGCAGAGAATGCTTGGAAAAAGGGGTTCATGAGACCATAGCTCACTGAGGAACTATGGGAGGTTTGCAGGTGCTAGAGAGGAAATGAATTTTCTTTAGTGGTCTAGCCACTGATAAGTTGTCTTTATTCCAGTACATAAGGCTCCAGCTGTGTTAATTCAAAGAACCATTAACAAATTTGGTGGCTCAGAAAACATGAAAGGAGGAGAAGACTTGTTGGGAAGATGAAATGATTCAGTGGGAGGGGGAGTCAGAGAGAGAAATGGGGAGTAAAATGCTCCAACCTTATAATATACATGTATGAAATAGACAATGAATAAAATAAAAATAGGACAGGAAAGAGAAATTTCAAATTATATTTTAAACATATGTATTTATTTACATACATATGTGTGTATATAAACACATAAATTCTTAGCATGAAAAAAATCTATGAATCATGAGTCAGAACAAATTCTTCCTTCTTTTAAGGTGATTATTCAGGTATTTAGTCATAGCGAGAGAAGGCTAACACATTTATTAATCTCTTAACTTATATTCACATGTATTAGGTCACCTTAAATGGTACTTCTTTCCTATATGTTACACAGAAGTGTAGATTCTGGCATTAGCTGATAGGAGATATGGTATAACCCTGTTCATTTTATTTTGCTGACTTATCAGGAGTGTTTCTCTATTCTTTCACTTTACCTAGGACCCTTACTTCCACTTTCTTTCCATACCACCAAATATTATGTTGGCAAAAATTCTCAAGTAAGTTCATTCCCATTATATGTAATTGGATAAATTCAAACAAACACACATACACGTACACACACATACACACACAAACATTCCTTTTTATTAATTTATTAATTTGGGGGCGTACCTTTAATTCATTTAAAATACTTTAAAGTCAATGGCTTAGCTTAAGGGTGTAAATGTTTATGAACATTATGTCTTTGATGCCCAGTACTGTAAACAAAACATGGTATCACCTTCTCAGAGCTCATAAGACAGACACACCTTAGTTTTTCAAAGTAAAACACAGTTTTAGTAAAAAATATAAGAATATAGAAATTGTGATTATTTTCAACCCTAGGTTGAAAATAATCAGCTGAATGATTATTTTGTTATTTGCACTTTTCTTTGGAAATCAATTAAAACTGACTGGTAATGTTGAGTACTGTTTTCAGGTATGGAGTGTCTGGGTGCATGTGTGTGTGTGGGTGTGGGTGTGTGTGCAGTTGCACTATAAAATTTTTCTTCAAGAAGTGTCAGAGTTTCTGATCTTACATTGAAGTCCTTGGTCCTCTTGAAGTTGACTTTTGTGCAAGGCAAAAGACAGCAGTCTAAATTTCTTCTTCTACCTGGCATTCAGTTTTCCAGAATCATTTGTTGAAAATGCTCTGAACCAGTAACTATTCATGACATCTTTGTACAAGTTCAGGTGACGGTAGCTGGGGGCCCTGTTATCTGGGCCCTCTAGCCCATTAATTTCTGTATATTTGTTTTTCACCAATAACATGCCGATGGTATCATTTTGGTTCTACGGTATACCTTCAGGTCAGATTTAATGATACCCTAGTAGTGTTGTTTTTGCTCAGTATTGCTTTGGCTCTCCAGGATCTTTTGTGCTTCCATGAATTTTTAAATTTTTCTTCTTAAAATAGTTTTGCCAGCACCCACATGGCAGCTAACAACTGTCCATAACTACAGTTCCAGGGGATCCGACAGCCTCTTCTGTCCTCCGTGGGCATTGCATGACATGGGTACACTTACCTACATGCAGGCAATACATGCATACATATAAAGTTTAAATAATAAAATCTTAAAAAATATTTATATATGTATAGTCACAAATATTTAAATATACAATATTCAAATGTTTAAATATTTTGATAATTTCATACATGAATTTTGTATTTACATCATTTCCTCCCTCTCTATTCCTCCCACATCTCCCATTCTGTCTCAATTTCTTTTCCTATTCTTTGATTGTTATTGCTGCATACATATTACATATATGCTGTGAGTCTATTTAATGGTGCTCAGGAACATGTCCCTGAAGAAAACTTATTCTTCCTCCCTTGTCACTGACTGCAACTCTTCACCCAGAGTTTGTACTCTGAAATTTCCCTCACCTACATTTGCCTGTCAGCTGCTGTTGTGGGGCAAGTCAGAAGAGTATGCTGAAAGGGCAGAAGCAAGGAGGTAGGAACACAAATTCCACATGAATATTAACAATTTTTCTATTTCTGTAAATGATGGTCATTTTCACAATATTAATCTACCGTTAATTTTGTAGCCAGCCACTTTGATGAAGTAATTTTCTTGTAGAGTCTTCAGGGTTTTTATGTATTGAATCATAACCTCTGAAAATAGGGACATTTGAATTCTTCCTTTTCTGTGTGTACCTCTTTTCTTTCTTTCCTGATTCTGGTTAAGACTTCTAGTAGTATACTAAATAGGAGTGGAGACAGTGGATACGTTTTTCTTAATCCTCTTTGTCTTATTCTTGATCTTAGAATGCTTTGAGGTTTTCTCCATTAAGCATGACGCTGGCTATAGCTCTTTCCCTAGGACTTGAATTCACTTATCTATTTTTCTACAAAGTCAAAACTATTCTAAAACCTGTCTTTTCAGCTTCTCTGTCATTACAAAGTTTAGCTCTCTCCATTGTCAAATTATTTTTATGATTTCTTTTTTATTAACATTTTACTTTCATTGTTCATGTTATTTTTCTTGATTTATTTTTATTCATTCATTTTTTTCCTAAGTTAATTTATTTCTCTGTAGTGAGGTATTCCATTGAACTTCTCTAAGTTGGTTATTTTGAATTGTTTTAGACCATTTTTCAATCTTCATTTCTTTACAGTCTTTACTGGAAATTGTTAGTTCCCTTTTTTAATGTTATAGTCCCTGATCTTTATTTTATATTGAGTTTTGAATTAGTGTTTGCGCATTTGAATGAAAAAAAAATGCCCATTTGGCTTTTACAAGTGTTTCGTAGGGGTTGTGTGTTATGTGATAACTCTGAGTTTACCTCCAAGATCAAACCAGGTCACGTGGTTGCTGCTAAGTTGGCAGTTGACATACTTGGTAAGAGGTCCTAGTAGTTTAAACCTTGACTTGCCTCTGGGTGTTCTAGACTGTTTTCTAGTGTCATGGTCATTAATGCAAACTGGGACAAGTGTCTACTTCAGGGTCTGTATGTAGTAACATATTAACTAAATTAAAGAGTAGCTTCTTTTTAATATTTTATTATTTTTATTTTATGTGTATGAATATATTGCCTACATATATATATATAAGTGCATCAATATTGTAGAATGCACACAGAGGACAGAAGGCAGTCTCAGATCCTCTGAAACTGGAGTAACTGATGGTTGTTAGCAGTCATGTGGCTGTTGGGAATCTGACCTGGGTCCTCTGCAAGAGCAGTCAGTGCTCTTAACTGCTGAGCCATCTCTCCAGCCCCAAGAGTAACTTCTTCTGGGTACCTGCTAAAGGCCTTCTTTGATCATAGTAACACTAACAAATAAATGAAAGAATAACTTCTTCTGGGTTCCTGGTAAGGGCCTTTTGTGATTGTGATCACAGGGTGGAATTTTGGAAGTATTGGCATAAGACTGCAGGTGAGAAACTCTGGAACTAAGTCACAATCCTCCTTCAGAGCTGATCAGTTTTATCAGATTTACATTTATGCCATAGACAGCTGTATCTTCTTGCAAATTTCTCAGTGGAACTATTCTGAGACTAAAACTAAAGGAGGTTGAACCTAAATTTCAAGAGTGAGCAAAGAATATTCTGTGAGATTGGGTTTGGCAAGTCTTGTTTATCTTTCCCTAGATTCCTCTGTAAGTAGGACCAATTTCATGTCATTTATGAGAAATGCCAAAATCAAGATTGTAGTGTCCTCCACCAGAACTGTAGTTGAAGGTCCTGCTACTTAGAACATAATAGAAAAATAGGTGTTTATGGTCCCATCAGCTTGTTTTAGCCACAGGAGTGAAGCCAAATTGGACCATAGCTTCCTCCACAGAAGAGTAGAGACAGTCCCAGTGGTGCAAACAGGACTATAGTTTGTGTGTCTGCCTCTTAAGCATGGTATGTCCTTTCCCATCAGCCATTCTGGGACTAAGACTCCACCAGGGTTTTACAGCCTTTTCTTTGAATTCCAAGTCTCTCACAAAAGGAGTTATTCCTGTAGATGTCCTGTGACATTACTGCTGAGAGATTGTATAAGCAAAAGTGATTATAAGCACGGACTCATTCAAACGGCTGTCATATCACAGGACTACATGGAGTTGGAGGGGAGAGTTGATAAGCAAGAATCCAAGAGTTGTCTAGGGGACTTTAGCATAGAAAGGTCAGAAAGAGAAGACTCCAGCAAAACTGCCAGGTGAGTCACTGAGGTAGGAGGACAATGTAGGGTATGTGATTTTCAGGTTAATCAAGTTTTACAATAAAGACTGATGAAACATGTTTATTTAAACACTGTTAAATTATCCCTTGACTCAACTGATCTTCCACGTGGAAGAAATGGGAGCCTAGGAAGGGTTTTGGGAATCTGTCTTCAACCCCAAGGACATTGATATTACTAATACTCATAATACAGGAAAGGCATTTTCTGCTAAGAGATGTAGGCAAGTTAAGAAGGAAAGCAACAGAGATGAAAATTACTCCTCATGCTGAATAGCTTAGTTGTCAACTTGGCCTATCTAGAAAGAGCTAACATCAATTGGGGAATTCCCTCTATGTATTGGCCTGTAGGCATGTCTGTGAGACATTTTCCTGATTGTTGGGTGACGTGGGAGGGCCTGCCCATTATGATCAGTGACAGCATAGGGCAAGTATTCCTGAGTTGTATAAGAAAGCAAGCTGAACACAGGCCAAGAGAGCAAGCCAGTAAACAGCATTCCTTCATGGTCTGTGCTTCAGCTCCTGCCTCCAAGGTCCTGCCCTTAACTTCTGCCCGACTTCCCTTGACGATGAACTGTGCCTTGGGTATGTAAGGTCAAATAAACATTTTCCTCCCTCAGATTGCTTCTGATCAATGTTTTGTCATAACAATGGGAAGTAACAAGGACACCTTCTATATAGCATGATAGAGTACCAATATAACCATGGATTATAATATAGACAAGGGAATGGTACATTCAACTTTATATTTGAAGAATGCAAAGGCAAAATTTCAGAACATACTAAGGATATCCATGTCCACTGATTTTCTTGGCTGCTTTAAACCAGATATGAAACATCATTTTTAAACAAGATTATATAGACCAACTGCTGATTTTTTAAATTTCCAATATTATGATTTTAAACAAATATTAATAATTATAACTTTATTGTTGACATAAAATTACATATGCACCAGGGAAGTATTACCTAGGTTTTTCAAAAAGTGATATCACAAAGCTCTTTGGTATAAACAAACAAGAATGAAGCCAGATTTGCTATGGCAATGAAAACACTTATTAGGGAATAGACACTGGGCTCCATAGGTCAATGACAGCAGTAGCAAGGATTCTAAAACGAAGCCATTCTGAAAGGAACTCTGTTTCACTCTGGAATACTATGAAGAGTCTTTTTTGCCAGTTTCTTTAAAGTGCTATCTGTAGTGATGTGTGACTCTTGCAAGCTTTTCAGTTAATGAGGTTAATAATTTACTTGACTTTGAAGACAAGAAGGAACAAAGTATAAGTTCCTCATTTAGAGAAATAGTAAGTGTCTAATCTCTTCAGCAATTTGTACACTTTTCAGTAGGACCCAAGAGAATCAGTATCTTTGGTAGAGAGATGGGAGAAGGAGCAGCTGGCTACCACACCAGAAGTCCGAGAGCACCCGTCCCCACCCTCCTGAAGCCTCTCAGTCTTTCAGGGTCAAGGTTATACTCAAGGAACCACAACAACAGACAAGGAGCAGGATTTTAAATGAAATTTCTTTCTTTTCCCTAATTTCGGACGGACTCCTTTGGAAATCTGAGGGGTCAGATGAGTGCTCTTAGTTGTATTCCAGAAAGAAACAGAAGCAACTTTTAGAATGACTTCATTTTGGAATCCTTGCTACTGCCTCACTTTACTTATGAGAGTCCAGTGTCCATTCCCTAATAAGTACCTTCATTGCCAGAGCAAATCTGGTTTCATCCTTATTTATGTCGAAGATCTTTGTGATATTACATTTTGCAAAATCTAGGTAATACTTTTATGGTGTATATGTAAATTTATGTCAACAAAATAGTTATAATTATTAATATTTATTTGTGATTAAGTATTCTGATTTCATAGTTGCAGAATCTCTCTCTCTCTCTCTCTCTCTCTCTCTCTCTCTCTCTTTCTCTGCTTTCTATACCTACTTGAAGATGTGAGTTTTCAGCTTTCTGTTCCAGCCATCTCATGCCATCCCTCCCTCTCTGTGATGGACTCTTATCCCTCTGGATCCATAAACCAAATAAACCCTCCTTTCTATATGTTGGCTTGGTCATGATATTTTATCACAGCAACAGGAAAGTAACTAATACCTTCCGTTATCTCTCTACTACTGATTTCTAGTTGACATTGTTAGGATTTGAGAATATTTTCTGTATGATTTGCATTATTTTAAATTTAAGATTTTAATAACCTGTAGTGTCTTTTGTCTTGGTGAACACAATGTTTACAGATGTCACTATGAGTATAGTGTTCTATAAATGTTAGATCAGTTTTATTAATAATAATGGGCTTCTATATCCTTAACAATTTTGTAATTACTTACTTTGATCTACTAACAACTAAGACAGGAATGTTTGAATTTCCAACCCTGTGTGGGTCTAGATTCAGATTAACTGGCTTTTGATTCATGCATTTTAAAATTCTTAGTAAATATACAAAAATATTCAAAGAGGAGAATTGAGGCACTGATGTTTTATGCATGGGGCATAAGTAGTCCTTTTACCATTATGTCACACTCCACATTAACCCCAATAAGCTACCTTCTTCTGATTTCTTCTTATTTTCTGCCAAAATTAGCATGGCAGATATCTCACTTGTTTTCTTTTA
>NW_008340872.1:6430179-6454078 GCF_000622305.1 Nannospalax galili | reverse complement strand
AAATATGATTTTCCTTCTAATGATAATCTGTGTTTTATAAACTAATATAATTAGATCACTCATATTTGAAGAGCTTTGCTATAATAACCATCCTACAATTTTATTTTGTATTGACTGCAATTTTTCTTTTCCTATTTTCTTCCTCTCCTTCTGCCTTTGTGATTGGAGTAATTATTATTATTCAATTTATCTTCTATAATGATTTATACTTCATGCTTCTCAAAAATTTTGATTTGTTTTCCAAGAATGCACACTGTTTGTGATTAAATATTCTGATTCCATATTCATATAGAATATACTGCATTAAATATAATGGAAATCCATAAATTAAAACATAACACTCCCAACATTTTCCACTTGTGTCTAATGTTGTAATAAAAGTCACACATTTTGTTTTTTCAGAATGTATATACAATGTTTTATTACTATTGACCTAAAAGTTGTATTTTACAATATCCAAAAATTAAGATAAATTATCTTATCTTTAATTATATTATTTCATTCTATTATCTTTATTAAATCAAAGTCATTACTTCTTTTCAGAACTTTCCTAAGTTTTCTGAGAGCATCTTCCCTCAACTTGTCGTTTTCTTTTTGTTTTATTTTTAAAGTACATATCAGTTCATCGTTTTAAAGGCATATTTTCACAAGACATAGTTTTAAGAATTGTATGTGCCTTTCACTACTTTAAAATGTCAATGTATCTTGTTTTCTAGGTCACAAAGTATAAAAGAGTTATATATGTGTATAGAAAAATTTCATCAAATATTTCTTATTGTTTCTCCCTTATTCTATCTCTCTTTCCAATATCCCAGTATTTAATATAGACATAGGTAGATGGATGATAGAAAAATGGATGGATAGATAGAAGGAAAGAAAGGGGGGCTGGAGTGGGCTCAGTGGTTAAGAGCACTGACTGCTCTTGCCGACGACCTGGGCTCAATTCCCAGCATCCACATGTCGACTAACAACTGTCCATGGTATCTAACAACTGTCCATAACTTCAGTTCCTGTGGAATTCGACACCCTCTTCACACCTTCATGGGCACACTTACATACATGCAGGCAATACACTCATACACATAAAATAAAAATTAAAAATACATAATAAAGATGACAAATGGATATAATGCATAGGAATAGAGACAAATACTGGCCTTATCTGGTGGTGTTCCAGAGCTCATGAATACTTCATTGTTTTATTGATTATAATTTTATTTCAGTTTTTATAGGTTTTGCTATACCTCTTGTTCTTCATTAAGTCTTCCTCACTCCACAATCATGTAAGCTCACACGTACCTTCAGGGATGACTTACTCTTTTGTAACAGAAGTAAACAAATATTTATAGAACATTAGAGACATAGTCAAGCCAAAAACAACAAAACAAAACAAAAAATAGCTAGTAAGTCTCGTTTAGTGAGCCACTGAGCATTTGGTTCACAGATCTGTGCTATTGCTGCACACTGGCAGCCTCAAACTATCCATAATCCTTTCCAGTCATTGATCTGTTTATTATAATTGTGGCCCAACTTACTGAGAATATCAAATATTTGGAAGCATGTAGTCTAATCCCCTGAAACTAGTCTCTCTTACTCTGAAAGATTCCTGAGATTCACAGTGTATTTTAATGCTGGTGATTCTTTGCTTTCGATTGCTAAAGTGCAAACTAATCATTTGTATTTAACATTGTTTATTTGTCCATTAAGTACCTAAATGACATCTAGGTTGTTTCAGATATGCCCTATCACAAACAAGGAACTATGAAAGTTTTGTATTTAAATGACTTTAGATATTTAAGTGTCAAATTTATTCTTAGTCAAAAAAGATACCTTGAACTCTAAATGTACCTCCAAAAACTGTATCAAAATTATTAAGAAAAATTTGCAATATCTAGCTACATAGCTACTGAGCACTCCAAAGGGAAAGCTTATTCAGAACTGTATCAATCAGCATGTAATGACAAGCCTACCAGTAATGTGGCTTTGGGGCTTAATCTCACATGCCACGTGATATTTCTTGGCTGCAAACCAAGTCAGTGGATGATGGGTCTACCAATGAGTTCCTTGGTGAGTTTTGCTACTGGCATATGAATTTTTGCTCTGAAAAATTCTACAATGAATGACTGATGCCAAAAAGACCCCTTTTCTTTATTCCTACTGCTAAGGGTGTCAGCAAGTCATTCCAACTCACATGAGGGTCCAGGAAAGGGAGTCAGATCGTACTCCATTGCTTACAGAAGTGAATACAAATATTTTGGTGATGGGTGGACTTAAAACTCTTCTTACTCAGGTAAGGAAGCAGAACACTCTACTTCTCTTTAAGATGGGAACTCACAGAAAGTGACATTTCAAAGCTCACACAGACATGCACACACAGAGACATACACATACACACACACACACACAAGACACAGACAGACACAGAGACATATATGTATAGAGACACACACACAGATGCAGACATGCACACACAGAGACATACACATACACACACACAGAGTCATAACCACACAGTCACATACACACTCAGACAGACACACACAGACACCCCCCCACACACACACACAGTCACACAAACAGACACACACAGAACAGTTTATCATTTTATATTTTCTTAGGTAATTTAACTGATTTTAAATATCAAGTTTGAAGTTTTTGATGTGCATTTGAAAGTCCACATGCATCAAAGCCCAGTGCCCTTACTAGAAACTTATTTGTGTTGATTGAGAAGTGAAATCTTTGAACGTTTATCATATATAGCATGTTGCTTTATAGAGCATAGAATGGCTCAATCAAAATGGCATATCCATTGCTTTGTATCCTTCTTATGTTTGTGATGGGAAAATTGAAATCTACTCTCAGTAATTTTTAGTAAGATTATACGTGTCTTTCATTGGTGTCACGATGTATATAATAGATCACATGAGCTTATGCCTCTTTTCTAAGCACTTCCCCAGCTTCCCATCCTTTCTAGAACCTGGTACCCAATGTTCCATTCTTACTGCTATGAGCTCAATGATTTTACAGTCCGCATGTATGTGAAATCCTGTCATATTTCCCACTTTTATTAAGGAATTAAACTTCTAAAAAGGATAACTTATCCAAGGATACAAAGTTTGGATGTTATAGGGTCAAAATAAAAATTCAAGCCAAACTCAGACAAATATTGAATGCTTAATTTCTGTATCATAGATTTTTATATACATGCATAAAATATTTGATATGAGTATATAAATCACATGTCTATGGCATGAATTGGAAGCAAACTATTGATACGAAGGAGCAGGGGAGGGGTAAAGGGTGAAGGTTGTATGGCCAAATTCCATGATGTGCTTCTGTAAAAATGCCCTTATAAAAATCATTACTAAATATAAGAACTGTACATCAATAAAATTCTGTATAAAAAACAAAACATAAACTGCTAAAATGTGTAAACATTATAAGACAGGCACTAAAGACAAGTTAAACAGGAAACTCTGGAGACACCAAAACTGTAATTTGTCTAAGATCACAGAGTTAAGGAGTTGTAGAGTCAAAACTCATTTTCAAATATTTTTGGAGCCAAACTTTTGTGTTTCAGAGCAACACGTGTTCTGTTCAGGAACACACAGTACATAATGTGTGAGGATGAGATATGGCACAGATATAAAATGAGTTGTTATAATGTGTAACTATTAAATATTTGGACTTATGAGGTTCCTGGTAACATCATACTCTGACGTCTACTTTGTTCAGTCCACTGAAAGCACCTAGCTATCAAGTAACAAAATGATAATTCAGTAGAAATCAGAAAACATAAACAAAATGGAATAGAATTGATTCTCCCACCTCCAGAATCAAAGTCTAGACCTGCAGAAGCTGCCACATCAGAGTCCACAGTTACAGCACAGGAGTCCTCAGTGGTTACTTTGGTAGGTCATGATGTGTGAAGCTATATATTTGGACTAATATACAAGGTGGTGTGCATTGTAACTACCTCTGCAGTAACTTTAATATCTATGCAAGTGTGGGTATAGGAATCCATCAAGATGTATCAAGTTATCCTTCCAAAAGAAATTTGTAGACACTTGTTAATAAAACTAATTCCTTCCTGTTTAAGAGGAGGTTTCAACTTGTCTTTAGAAACTGTTTATTCACTTTCTTCCTGCTTATCTTGTATTTCCAAAACAGATCTTTGGTTGTCACAAAAACTGAAGCTTATACCTTTAATCCTTTCTCCACTTGTAATTTTGTAAATAGCTTTCCTCAAATCAAATAGTTCTCCTATAAAATAACTGACATTTTGCCAGCTATTAATTATGCTGTCTTAGTGATAGATATTTTAAAATCCCATGTCCACATTTTTCCTTATTACTAATAAATAACATGGAATTTATCATGAAAATGACAAAATGCAAAACCTTGTTTCCTCTGTATAGAAATACCCTTCCAGGTGTAGTAGCCACTTTTCTGTTGCTGTGATAGAAACACTGACCGGGCAACTTATTGAAAGAAGAGTTTATTTGAACTTACAGTTCCAGGGGAATTATAGTCTGTCATGGCAGGGAGGCATGGTGGCTGGAGGTGGCTGGACCAGGAGCAGCAGAAGCTAAGCTCTCACATCATCAAGCAGGCACAGGACACAAGAGGGTGACTGGAGATCTGGGAAGGCTTAAGAACTCTCTAAGCCCACCCCAAGTGACATGCTTCCCCCAGGTTAGCCACACCTTCTAAAACCTCCCAAAACAGCACCGTCATCTGGGGACAAAATGTCCAAATATTTGGAACCTATGGGAGACATTTTCATTCAAACCATCACATTCCACCCCTTGGTCCCCATAGGCTCATGACTATATAAAATACAAAATGCATTTAGTCCAACTTTAAAAGTCCCCATAATCATTATCAGTTTCAATACTGTTTAAAAGTCCACAGTCCAAAGTCTCTTCTGAGACTCAGGTAAATACCTTAATTGTAAGCCTCAATAAAATCAAAAGACAAATTACATACTCCCAACATACACTGGAACCGAATACACATTACCATTCCAAAAGGGAGGAATGGAGGCATAGTAAGGAAATACCAGACCAAAACAAGACCAAACACCAGCAGGGCAAACACCAAATCCAGTAGCTCCATGTCCAGCTTCTTGGACTTTACTTCCAAAGGGCTTAGATGGCTCAGCCTCTCTAGCTTTGCTGAGTGCAACACACATCTCTCTCTTGTGCTGGTACCACTCCCTGTATGCAGGTCATCCTGGCAGATGCCTCACAGCTCTGGCATCATGAACTTCTTGGGGTCTCCATTGCCAACCAGGCTTCACCTTCACAGCTTCATGCAATGGCCTGTCAGGGCCTTCTCTAGGCAGGGGAACCCATGCTTCACGCTGCCTTGCCTCCAAGTCTCTCTGAAACCTCAGAGGAAGAACTGATGACCCCTTCACTCGTGCATCTTCCATGCCTCTAAAGCCAGCACTGGGTGATCGACACTGCCAAGTTTGACTGCAAGTTTGGGATGGACTCCAGCCTGCTTTATCCATTTTAGAAGTTTTCTCTTCAGTGGTCCCTGCAGCATTTTCTTTTCACAAGTCAGAGGCTTAACTGGGTGTGGTCTTGCCCTGGAGGCACTCTCTCCACTGTTTAAGTCCCAATCTCTAGGCCCTTCCTTAATCACTTTAATCTCCTTATCAATGGGATCCTCTCCAGCACATGCCAAGGCTTCAACATTTATCTTCCTAGTGCTCTTTTTCAATCCAAACTCTGTTTCTTTCTGCCACATTTGCTCTCTTTCACTGTAGATCTGCCTAATATTCACCATTAATATCCATGCCACCATTTCCACATTAGGCTGTCTTGAAATTTCTTCTGCCAGAGAAATTATTCCGTTGCTGTTCAATTTAGCCTCAGGCAAGCTTTTAGGTGGAGGGCAGAATCCAGCCAGACTCTTTGCCAAACTATCCCAAGTGCTGCTTAAGCCCTTATTTCCCTCTGGAACTAGATTGTTCTCAGCACTGCTTTCTTCCAGGTGTTTACTAGAATGGCCTGTTAAGCTCTGCTTACAGCAATCAACCACTTTTCTAGCCCAAACTTCCAAAGTTTTCCACAGAATGCCTTATCCACCATCATTGCTTCTGACCAGGGAACTCACTTCACAGCCAAAGAAGTGCGACAGTGTAGGACCCCCAGGCTGGGGTACCCAACGTCCACAGAAGGCCGCACCCCAATAACTCAGTCCTCAGACCAGGAGATGCAACAAGCAAGAGGATTTAATCGTTTGCACAGACAGGCTCCTGCCTCACTCAGAGAGAGAGAGAGAACAGCAGCCCCGAGCTCAGCTTACAGGTGACTTTTAAAGGCAAAAACCACAAACCACAACAGGCAGCAGTGGGAGGAGGCCAGCAGCAGTAGGAGCGGGGATGTTTCGGGTGATGTCCGGCTTGTGTACGGAGCATGAAAAGGTCAGCTCTTTCTCAGCAGTTAGAATTATTTTACTTCTTACTTCCTTGTTCTGAGTATTCTTCTTTGGTCTGGGGGACTTGGTTTGAATCCACTTTAACCTGGGGGGCTTTAGTTTGATTCCATCAACAGTGGGCCCATGGTCATGGAATCCACTGGTCTTACCCTGTTCCCTACCATCCTGAAGCAGCTGGCTTGATCGGACGATGGTATGGCCTCTTAACGACACAGTTACAACACCAATTAGGTGGCAATAGCCTGGAGGGCTGGGGTAGGGTCCTCCAGAAGGCAGTGTATGCTTTGAATCAGCATCCAATATATGGTACAGTTTCTCTTACAGCCAGGATTCACTGGCCCAGGAATCAAGGGGTGGAAGTGGGAATGATTCCATTCACTATCACCCCTGGTGACCCTCTACGAAAATTTTTTCTTCCTGTACCCTCGACTTTGCACTCTACTGGCTTGGATGTTTTGGTTCCAGAGGATGGAGTGTGTCTGCCAGGAGAGACAACAAACATTCCCTTGAACTGGAAGCTAAGACTCAGGGTATTTAATTTTGGAGTTTCAAAAGCATGTACACTAAACTATCTTTAAAATTTTTCAAATATTGGGGCTGGAGAGATGGCCCAGTGGCTAAGAACACTGGCTATTCCTGCGGAAGACCCGAGTTCGAATCCCAGTACCCACATGGCAGCTAACAACTGTCTGTAATTCCAGATCCAGGGAGTTCCAGCTTCTCTGTCCTCCATGGGTATTGCACAACATGGGTGCACTTACCTATATGCAGGCAAACATGCATACACATAAAATAAAATTTAAAAATAAAATATTTTTAGCTGGGCGTGGTGGCGCAAGCCTTTAATCCCAGCACTTGGGAGGCAGAGGCAGGTGGATCTCTGTGAGTTCAAGGCCAGCCTGGTTTACATAGTGAGATCCAGGACAGCTGGGGTTACAGGGAGACCCTGTCTCAAAAAAACCAAAAAAATTTTTTTTAATTTCAAATATTAAATGTATAAGTAATCACAATACATGAAGCCAACATAGCTTGAGTTGAGAAAAAAATACAAATTTTAAAAAATCACTTTTCCAGGTAAAGGACACATGAATTATACAATCATGCATGTGTCAGATTCCATTTTCTTTAATTATGGGAACATTTGATAAACATAATTATCTCTGTGCTCTCAACTTTTTCAAACAATAAACTTATTTTTTAAAAACTAATGATATAATCTTTTTGTAAACATTTAGAAAATTTAAGAACTCAGTGCAGAAAATGATAAATCTGTAGGAATACTAACTATATTGTTAGAGTAACAAAATTATGGAAGGATTGACAAAGTGAAGGAACAGTGGTCTGTACATGGAAAGTTAAGCATTGTTTGTGTTTAGTTAAAAGATCAGGCAGATGGTTCTGCAAGGGTTCATCAATCAACTGAGTATACCTAGTAAGAAATGTGCTAACAAAAATAGAGTTGTTCAGACATGCACAGACAAAGCTATTGTGCTAGAAAATCTAGTCTTTCAAATTCTGAAAAGATTATTTAACTTCATTTTCTAATCAGTTGATATTTTTTGAAGGATAATATAATGAAATGCCTGAAACAAAGTATTGTAATCATCTATTCCAACTTTTACATTTTATAAATCCTACCAAGAGGCATTCGAGTGTGAAAGAGTAATAGTATTTCCCTCAAAGACACCTAACTGACTTTACTAGATTGTTTCCTGTTGAAAAAAAATAAAAGGACAGTTTGAGAATTACTTTGGAAATATGGAAAGTATAGGCATGGTTATTTATTCTGTGTTTGGATGAATAAATATTTGGAGAAAGCTTGAATTAAGCTTTTGGAAGGAGCAGGTTTGCCCAAGAGATGGAAGGAAAGATGTGGAGGGACATAGACAGCACTTCGAAGAATTTGAAATTTCTGCAGCAATGAACGTTTGTGGAAAGCTTTTGAAGAGTCAATTTGTACAGACACTAAAAATGTCAGTTCTCCCAAATCAATCATAAGTTGCTGTGGAATAATGCTTCTATTTTGTATGATAAGATTCTTTGTTTATACACATTTACGAGAGGATATAAATTAAAACCATACAGTCTGTAGTAGACAAGTACAAATAACCCTTGAAATAACAGTTTAAACACTAACTATTCTAAATCAATGTCATTATTTTGTCATCTGAAATCCCATTCACTTGTAGACAGACATATTAAGGAGTCATTTTTTAATATTAAATCTTCTATTTCTGTTCTAACAACTCAATTACATGACAAAAAAAGTAGTAGTCAACATAAGACACATCATTTTTAGGACTTTAATTAGTGTGTCTTTCTCTAAAAAAATATGTTGAAGACTCAATTGCCCTGTTCTATGAATGAGATCATATGTCAAAAAAAGTCTCACTTTCAGATTTAATCAAGTTGGATGAGATCATTACTTGTTTCTTAATTTAAAATGAATAATGTGGTTTATGTCCTTACATGATAGTAAAATTTTGTTCTAGGAACAGAAGCAAGAGGATGTTACTATACACAGGTGAACCTCACCACGAGAGAAGACAGAAACTGAGACACACAGTGGTCATCAAAGACGACCAGCAAGCCACTCACCCAAAGCTGGGGAAAAGCAGGAAGGAGTCCCATATACGCACCTGGGGGACTTGACCATTGAAAATTTCTTGATCTTGGACTTCTGACTTCAGATCATGAGCAATAAAATTCTCTTTTTATAAGTCACCAAGTTAGTACTATATTTGTGGCCCTAGAAAAGTAATGTTATCAGTTACTATGTCTCCCAAACCATGGAATATACTTGTGAGGTGTTTGTGTGTATACATATGGAAGGAGTAGGTTTATTTTGCAGTAGTTCTTGCAAACAAAATAAGTCACCAGATTTAACTGATTAAAAATAAACAAGTATAGAATCACTTAAGTTAAAATACTTTCCCTATGTCACATACTATGTAATAAAAGAGGGACTACAATCCTGATCTCTTTGTTTTTAAAAGTCCATATCATCCCTCCTATTCTGTTTCATGGAGTTGTCTGAGGGCTTAAATGTTGTGCCTTTATTCCTATGCTTTGGGGAATTACATGAATTAGGTGTGTGTATGTTTAACTGAAAAAAATTAGTCAGAAATTCTAATTACCCTTCTTTTTCTCAGTACTCTGTTTCTTCAAAACAAAATTTACTGAGATCTTGCTATGTGTGAAAATTTGCTTTAGATCTCTCAAGCCAATTCAGCACTGTTTATCCTCAAAAACATAAGCAAAGGGTGACTCTTTAGTCTTTGGAGACCTAAGTTAAATCAGTCTTCAAACAGCTATGTGTAACTCTTTTAAAGGCAAAGAACAAAATTTTATTTCATTTATCACTACTTATGATTTAGAGAAAGAGAAAAAAGAAGAGTTATATATGCCAAGAGAATCTCTTTCAAATTGTGATCTCCTTTCTTGCTCAACTCTTACCATCCAACGCTTATTAGAAGCTTTCTCATTATCTCTGCAAAACAGTATTTGCTTTCTACACATAACCAAGAAAAGACTTTTTAAAAGATTATTATAAGTAAACAGATACATGTTTAAGAAAACTCATTAAAATTAGTAAATTTTAATATGTTAGACTGTGGCAGTCCCCTGGGTCATACGGTCCTGTCCAGCAGTCCACCCCAGTGAGGCCCACCACAAGGGGGCTCAGGGAGAGGGGAGTGTGCTGTCTGCCCATTTCACCAGCCCTCTTTGCTGAAGACAAATCAGACATGACAGGGAGTCTAGTCAAGCAGAAACTTGTTGATTGCAAGCGTTACAGAGCTTATAAAGGCATTAACCACAAACGGAAATCCCCCTCCCCCTGAAGGTGTCCAATCAGCTTAAAGGTCAACCAAGCACATGGGCAGCACTTCATGGATCTCAATGGTGAACACACACCGATCACGCACTCCTCAGGAGTGTGGAAATGTCCATTAACCAATCCAAAGACTTTGAAAACAAGTCAGGCCACGCCCTGCTTACTTCCTCCGTGCCATCTTTGCAGGGCCATCTGGGTCCCTACATCTCCCCCTTTTGTTTTTATTTTTAACAGGCCGGCTTTAGGCATCCTCCCTTTCATGGTTTACCCATATTGGAGCAGTTTCCTGAGGAAACTAGCCCTTTTCCTTGAGCCAAACATCCCAGTCTGTCTTAGGTTGCCCAGTCTCTGACCAAGCCTTGCCCATCATTGGATAGTGCACCTGGCTATGTGCATATCCTGTCTTAGGAGTACTTGTCAGGAGGGAATCTTACCCGTCATTGACATGGGATGCATTAACCTAGGCAAGGACAACCGCATGGGGGATGCCAGCCCGTGACGGGTCATTCTTGGCCTATCTCAGAGAGTCATGCACGAACTACCCTGGGAAGGGGCATTGTTTCGGGGGATTGAAGGGACATGAGGATCTGCAGGGTGGCTTTGTTGTTGGCCTTCTGCCTGCGAATATGCTGATAAAGTTACAATAGCAAGTAAAACACCTAGAAACTGATCTTGTGGCCCTGGGCGGGACCCATGTTGATCTTTGGGTGGGTCAGTCAGTTGAATTGTTATGTCTGAGCCTCTCACAGGTCAGGACAATGACAAACATAAGCCCTGATATGACGACCACCACCATGAAGGCCAACAGCAAGGTCCACCAAAGTCTTCGCATTTCTCTGTGGGAGGGAAACGAGATCTCCTGGGTGTATTGCCCAAGGACAATCAGATTAATTCTTTTTAGTCTTTTACAGCTTCCATGTCAGCTTGGTTGGGCTATGTGTAATATTTAAGATTTCTGGTGGGTATCCATATGGGCACAGACTCATCTACAGGGAAGACACATCCAAAGCCTCGCCCTAGGGTCAATAGTGGGTTGGGGCCTCTCCAGCCTCCTGTGATGGGGTCTTTCCATTTTACCTGTATTTCAGGTTGTTGCTCTTGTCTTCCCCAATGTCTCTGGAATTTGGATTCTGGTTGATTTTTTTGAAAATCAAGGGCATTGATAGTAAACAAGGCCATGAGCAATTGCTGGTGGGGGCTACCTCCCCCCCTTTTTTTTTGTAATTGCAGCTTTATGTTTTGATGGTTGCATTTGACAATTGCTTGCCCTTGGGAAATGTAAGGAATCCCTGTATTATGTTGGATTTCCCAGAGTTTAAAGAGGTCTTGTAAGTTTTGACTTATGAAACATGGTCCATTGTCAGTTTTGACCCTTTGGGGTAGTCCCAAAGTTGTGAAGCACTGGATGAAGTGGCTCTGGGCATGTTTTGATTTTTCCCCAGAGTGAGCTGTGTCCCAGCAGGCATTGAATTACATATCAATAGAAAGCTTTCCAAAGGGTGGGGAGTGGGTGACATCAGTCTGCCTAAAGAGTTAGGCTTAAGGCCTCTAGGATTTACCCCTGGTGGTTGAAGCGGCAGCACCTGAAGAAATGGCTGACATGATGTGCAGGTATGTGCAATCTTCTTTAGGTCTTTGATAGGAACCTGGGGAAATCTCTTATGAAGCCCTTGCCAATTGACATGAGTGAGATTATATAGACCTTTGGCTTTAGTTATATTAACTGACATGATTTGAGTGGAGGCCAGTCTATCTGCCTCAGCATTGCCTTGGGTCAGAAAGCAAGGGAGGCCCTGGTGGCCTCTGAGGTGGTGTAAGGAAATGGGATGTTGCCTTTCTCTAAGGAGCATGCATGCCTGAATCATCAGAGGTGTAATGGGGTTCTTATCTACTCTAATATATGATCCCAAGAGTCCAGGGAGGAGATTTACCACATATAGGCTGTCTGAGAACAAGTTCTTGGGCTCTTTTGCTTTAGTTCTTTGAATTGAGCCGAGCCATCACATGGATGCCTGTAACTTTGCGCCCTGTCAGTTTCTTTGGTATAGACCACAACAGCGGCTCCATATAGCCTCCCCCATCTGTAAACACATTGCATGCTTCCGCCAAGGGCTGTCAGGGAAGGAGTTGGGGGGCCCTCCATGGGAGGGCATGTAAAGAAGTTACCCACTGGTGAGGGCAATAGTGGCAGTCAAGGCTCCCCCCAAACCCCTCAAGGCTTAAGGCCAGCCAGCTATTGTTTTTACACAGCCATTCGAAGTCCACGAGCTGATAGGGGATGATGATCTTGTGAGGGTCCAGGCCATAATGTCTCACAGCCAATTCACGCCCCTTTTCTAGAAGGTCTGCTAGGTGATCAGTGGGTGTATAGACCTGAAGTACGTCCCCCAAGGCAGCATGCACCCATTTCAGGGGATTCCCACCCTGTACGAGGACTGATGTCATTAATGACTCTCCAGGTAGCACCCAGAGTTCCAACCTCTGGGAGGGGTCATACCAGCTTAACCTGGCCTTATTTATAGCAACCTGGATCTGATAAAGAATCTCAAAGTGTTGGGATTAAGATGGATCAAGTCAGAGGGTTGTTTATCAGCTAGCAGCTGGAATAAGGGCTGCATCATCTCGGTTAAGACAGGAATCCAGGCTCAGAGCCAATTTATTTCTCCCAACAATTTTTGCAATTTAGTTACAGTGAGGGGAGGAAAAAATATCCAATTGGGGCTTTAAGGGGCTCACTCTGTCCAGGGAGAGCTCGGTCCCTAAGATCCTAAAGGGTGGGATGGTTTGCATTTTATCTGCTGAAATATGGACATCTCCTTTCCTTAGGCATTTTTGGGTCATCTTATAGAGCATACTCAATCGGTGGGCATTGGGGACCCCCAGGATGATGTCATCCATATACACATAGACCGTAGCCTGGGGTTGCATGCTTACGGGTCTCAAGAGTGTTGTAACATATATTTGGCAGAATGCTGGGCTATTCACTGTGCCTTGTGGTAATACTGTCCATTCATACCTCTCATCAGGGGAATTGTAGTTGAGTCCAGGGACTAAAAAAGCAAACTTTTTGCAGTCCTCAGAATGTAGAGGAATTGAGAAAAAGCAATCCTTAATGTCTATAACCATTAGGGTTACATCAGAGGGGATAGCAGGGATCCAGGGCAGTCCCCCGAGGGGGGTACCCACCAGGACCATTCTTTCATTAATTTTTTGGAGGTCTTGGAGCATTCTCCGTTTTCCAGAAGGCTTTTGAACAACAAGCACAGGTGTGTTCCAGGGCGTAAGCAAGGGCCAAATATGCCCCAACTGCACCTGTTCCCTTACAATCTCCTTCAAGGCTTGTATTTTAAATGAGGGTAGCCGCCACTGTTCCACCCACACCGGCAGACAGGGAGCCCACTGGATGACAGGGATGGGAGGAACAGTGGCTCTTAGGATTGGGGGTGGATCCAAGGGTCTTGAGGGGGGTCTCCCTGGTAATGGTGGAAATTAGGCAGTCCACTGGTGGGAGGGGTAGGCATCCTATTGGCCTCTTCCTCATGTAAGACATTATCAAGAAAGGCTCTGTTATCAGTGGTAACATAGGCCTGGGCGTCTCACAATATGTCTTGCCCCATAAGGTTATTTGACAATCCGGCAGCCACGAGAGGCCCCACTTCCCCTCTGGCTCCATCAGCATCCTGCCAGCAGAGCCAGTCTTTAACTTCCTTTGATGAGGTGTTGCCTCCCATACCCAAGATCTGGGGTCCCGGGACCAATGTCCAATGACGTGGGATTTCCTCCTTCCAGAGGATGGTCTTATCACCCCTGGTGTCAATCAGACATCAAAATCTCTTTCCATCTATAAGTATATCCACTTGGGCCTTAGGTCTGGGATTATAGGGACAGTCTAATTAGCCTGTGGATGGGTGTTGGGACGGGAGATTGGGGTGGAGTGCTGGGCCCGACCCAACAGGGCCTGCGCTATATGCCTCCTTGGGGTGATGGGGCTGGAGGACACCCCTTGTCTAGTTTAAAGGCTTCCCCTTGATATCAAACCATGACCTACAATCCCTCCTCCAAGGGTACCCTTTGCGGCATCGAGGGCACGGTGTGGTCGGGGTCCGCCAGGCCCTCCACCCCCCAGGTTTGGGCCTGTTACCATTCTCTGGGCATTGCCTCTTGAAAAGCCCAGGCTGACTACAACCAAAGCATTGGCTCTCTTTTCCCTGGCCCTCTCTCCCCATCCATGGTCCCCCACTTCCTGCCGTGGCCAGGAACACCTATGACAGGGCTGAGGTCAGTGCCTGCATCTGGGACTGTAAGGCCACCTTCATGGCCCTAGCCTGGTGCGTCTGAGTCCCCATGTCCCTAGCAGCTACTATCCATCATCCAACTGACTTTTCTCTAAGGCCGGTGCAGGCCAGTTTATTGTCCAAGTTCATCCCGTCCCATATCAAGAGCTTGGTGAACTGCTCCCTCAGTGGACCACGGGGGAGTTTACGCAGTGGGCTCCTCTCCACCCTGTCCACAAACTCATGGAGGGGCTTGTTGGGATGTTGGGTAATTCCTGCAACAGGGGCTTCCATGGGCCCCTCGTCCAGTTTCCTCCGAGGATAGCCCCAGGGCGCTGACCTGGTCCGTGTAGGGGGTGGGGATGGCTGCCTGCTGTGCTCCTGTAGAATACTGATCTATGGTGCCTGACAGCATCCTGAAGGTAATAGGGGGTTTGGCTGCCAGGTTCTTCTCTGCCTGAACCGGACATTCCTCCTTAAAGAAGGCACACCGTTTGGTATATATGGGACTAGGGAGGACAGCCTTATTGAGATCCAACCAGTCCTTAGCAGTATAGGGCTGATGGGCCAAGCCCTGCAAGATGGTCTCTACCCAGGGCGAATTAGGCACATCTTCAGCTAAGGCCTTCTTTAATTCCTCCAGGTCCTTGGTGTCCCAGGGATACGAAGGGCAGGGCGGTTGCCCCTGGGAATGCCTCCACTCTTCCCCAACTTGCAGGCTCTCATTGGGCCTGGGGTAAGCTGGTGGCCCGTCCACCCTTTCCTCCTCCCATGGGAGTATCTGCCTTCATTCTGGGAGGGCTAGTGGCAGAGGGGAAGGCAGGGTACAGGGAGCCCCCTTCTGGCCAATTCCACCGCCCGACTGTGGTTCCTCAAGAGGTCCCAGCACCTCAGGGGGAGCCCTTGTGCCCAGGGACGGTTCCTGTTTCACTTTCATCGCCTCTCTCCTTTCCTCATCAAACTTAACCTGAGCATCTGAAAAGGGGTCATCCTTGGCCCCTCTCGGCTCTTCTGTCGGGGGTGCAGGACAGTCAGCCCTGAAGCAGGCTTTCAGGGCGGACATGGTAGGGTAGAAGCCCAGCAGGGGTCGATCTCCATATGGACTTCCCTTTGCCACGAGAGCCGCTCCACCTGATTCCAGGTGCCCCATGCACATAAATTAGAGATAGGCAATCAGGGGCCAGATGGGTCACAGTGTCCCACACCTTGAGGGCGCTTTGGTCTGTGAGTTCCAGGCCGTTGCTCTTAAGCATATATCTCAGTGCCTCGAATGCCAGGTTTTCTGGCTTACTAGTTGCATTACCCATCTTTTCGGGTCTCACGCCCCTTGGGATCCGATTGGCCCTGACCGTTCACCGCTTCTCAAACCTACCTCTTTTCACAGCCCCACGTTGGGCACCAGATGTGGCGGTCCCCTGAGTCTTATGGTCCTCTCCAGCAGTCTACCCCAGTGAGGCCCACCACAAGGGGGATCAGGGAGAGGAGAGTGCTCTGTTTGCCCGTTTCACCAGGCCTCCTTGCTGGAGACAATCAGACATGACAGGGAGTTTAGTCAAGCAGGAACTTGTTGATTCCAAGTGTTACAGAGCTT
Organism: Nannospalax galili; assembly: GCF_000622305.1. Classification (NCBI taxonomy): domain Eukaryota; kingdom Metazoa; phylum Chordata; class Mammalia; order Rodentia; family Spalacidae; genus Nannospalax; species Nannospalax galili. The sequence goes on along the minus strand of NW_008340872.1, from coordinate 6,437,928 downwards.
ATAAAGGCATTAACCGCAAATGGAAATCCCCCTCCCCCTGAAGGTGTCCAATCATCTTAAAGGTCAACCAAGCACATGGGCAGCACTTCATGGATCTCAATGGTGAACACGCACCAATCACGGCCTCCTCCAGAGTGCAGAAATGTCGGTTAGCCAATCCGAAGACTTTCAAAACAAGTCAGGCCTGCACCCTGCTTACTTCTTCTGGGTGCCATCTTTGCAGGGCCATCTAGGTCCTACATTAGACTATAGGATTTTTTGGATTCAAAGAAAATAGCTTTGTTGAAATTTGGTATAAGAGATGCTGCAGATGTATCTGTAAACTGAGCCATCTCTTCATGTGAAGTGCTTTTTCCTATCTTGAAAAACCCGTAGTAGGCTGACATCAGAAATGTAATCTCTTAGGACAGCCATCTTTTCTCACATCCAGTAGAGCACAGTAAATCCAGTTTCTCTCTAGTGTGATGTGTGTCTGAAGCCACTTCATAGTAACTGCTAGTGTCAGAGCCAGAGCCAGAGTTCCAGAACCCAACCTCCAAGCCACTACTACTCCACCAAAGCCTGAACCAAAATCTAGGTCCCCACAGAAGCTGCCACAGTAGCTCAGAAGCTGTCAGGAGTCTGAAGTTTTGTGTGAGATGAAAGTGTGATTGCCCAGTGTGTAAGCATGTGCCAAAGGACTTGTGTACCTCCAAAATGGATATGGCAATAGCATCAGACTTTTCTGCTTTTCACTTCATGGCTCGGTTGAATGAGAGAGAATCTCAACCTCTTCCTTATGTTTAGGACCACTTTCCAAGATTTCAGTAAAATGTACACTATGTTGACACTAATCACGCTGTCCTCCCAGAGCACACATTTGGTGACAGCCACCTATACAATCCTTCCAAGAGTGTCATCTCATTGCTGTTCAGGAAAGTGAACACCTTAGAAGTTGATTGAAGCCAATACCATGTGAAACTATTCCTAACTTGCCAAAAGACCAAAAATGTTGGTTGTGTTTAAGATACCAAGTTATATCATTTTTCCAATTCGGTTCACTGGGATTTTAAACAATTTGATTTTTCCTGGATAAGGACTTGTTTGAAACTTTTACTTCATCATAGTTCTACAGTTTAATATGTGCTACTTTCCCTCAAACCACACTTGAGTTAACATCTTCCCAAATACCTGGCATTAAGTTGAACATTGAATATCCTTATGTAATTTACCACATTGATCAAGGTTAGATGATCAATGTCATCTATTTCTCTTTTGAAATATGACCATTGGTTTTCCAAATCATCAACAAGCCAAATAGATGAAAACTTCTCTTCTGGACCAGACTGTTGTCTTGATCTCTTAAGAAAATATGTCCAGGATAATATTTTCAGTTCCACTGCTCTGCTTGTCTTGGTCCCAGTAGATATACTTCAATTATATGCAATATAAATCAATTAATATATTCAGTGTTAGTAAAGTAGGTAGATCCTTCTCTTGTCTGTAGATGCAATCTCAATTCTTAGATTGATTTTATGAAAACATTAAGAATAAAAGAACCTGAATTATCTGTGAATATTATTACTGATGAGACAAGTGAGATCCTTTTTAAGTTCATAACACAAAATATGAAAATAAATGATGCATAATTTTGGTCATTGACATAAACGTTCATTGTTCATTGCATGGTAAAGATGGTGATTTCACAAAATGTCTCCCACCTAAAACATCTATGAACAAGCCTTCAAAGCAACTGATATTTGAGTCTCTAAAGCAGAATGTCAGAAGATAGCAATTTTGCTATCTCCTGTAGAAATTCTCAAATATAGGGTTAACCCAGATAAAGCAACTATATGATAAAAACTAAATCTCTTTGACCTACTATAGAGAACCATTGCAAGGTCAGAGTAGTCATTCTTAATGTCAGCAATTTAATTTGAAAGCAGTAGTCACTAAAATATCTCTCTCTCTCTCTTTCTCTCTTTCTCTCTCTTTCTCTCTGTTCTCTCTCTCTCTCTCTCTCTCTCTCTCTCTCTCCCTTTCTCTCTTTCTCTCTCTTTCTCTCTGCGTATGATTAGGGATTAAAGTGATGGTCCTGTGTGCTAAGGTACCCTGAGCTACATTGTTAGTCTGCTTTCCTAAAAAAAAGGAATAACTATGTGTCCTAATCTGTTTCTACATTGCTGTGACAAAACACTCTGACCAATACCAACTTGGGGAGGAAAGAGTTTATTTAGTTTACATATCCTGGGTTACAGGTCATCTGGGAGCCCAAGGTAGGAACTCAGGGCAGGAACCTGGAGGCAGGATCCAGAACACAGGCCATAGAGGAATGCTGCTTACTGGCTTGCTCCCCTGGCCCCTGCTCAGCCTGCTTTCTTATGCAACACAGGCCCACCTGCCCAGGGGTAGCACCACCCACAGTGGACTGGGCCCTCCCACATCACTCTTCAGGAAGATGCCCCTCAGACGTGGCCACAGGCCAGTCCAATAGAGGCAATTCCCCAATAGAGGCTCCCTCAACCCAGGTGTGTTAAGTTGACCCTAAAGCTATCCAGCGCACTCTGTATTTTAAATAAAAAAACAAAAATATAATTTGGGGTAGTAATTTATTCACAGTAATTTAATAATTTGAAAACACATTTCCTCCTCTGGTCTTATCAAGAATCCTCTGAAAATTTGCTGAAAATTATTATTCCCTTCATGTTGTAAATGTACTTTGCATTCGTAGGGTTAAAAGTAGTATCCAGAAGCAAAATAAAAGTTCAGAATCTGTTATGAGAGGCTACAATGTTTGTTATATAAATCAATCAGGCCTGCTGTGCACAACCCTGCTTCACACTGTCTTATTGTAATATATTAAAAATCCATTTTTCAGAAACATAAACATGATCCATTTGGGTCACTTAAGAGAATCTCAGGTAGATTTGTCAATAATTTGGCCATGTTTATTTAGTACTTCAACTCTGTTATCAAAGATAACACTAACCACTAACTTTTAAGTCACAAAAATCTACTTTATTAATCTTTGTTTCCTCTTAAATACATATTAAGCACCTCTTTGGTGTCAGGCATGGCATGAATGTAGATGGTATGTACATACCTGAACTCAAAGCTCATTCAATCTGCTAAAGAAACAAGTAGTCTATTCTACTGATCTAAAAATCACTTTCACAGACACGAGAAAACTATTATAATCACCCTAGCAAACAAAGCTAAGACAACTCATTTTACATTTGAATTCTTTTCTCACAATGAGATATTTAATTTTATGTCATAACACTGACAAATTTAGTGATATTTTTATTAGCACACATTCTTTAGCATCTAAGGCTTGGAACAGGTATTTTATTCAAACTGCTCTCTTTACTTTTGTGCTTGAAAGAAAATAATCAGCAGAAATTACCATGAACTTTGGTAGATTGATTTGAGATTATTTTGCCATTTTCAATTTTATATTCTGTGAGTTAAGAAATTTAAGACTAAAAAATTTGCAAAAATATCATATCACACATCATAAATATATGAAATGTTACTTTTAAATTAAAAAGAAAACCACAAATGGGCTATCTAGGTCACCCTCTCCAAGGCACAAGGAGCACTGTGAAAGACGGGGTGAAATTACTGTGAGGACTGGAAATGGCGAAGAAAGCAGAGAGGCATCACCTTATAAATACAACATGAACATGGCAATAATTAACATGTAGAATCTGTGACTATGTCAATGTGACCTGGAGAGAGAGGAGGGAAGAGAAGGAAGAAAGGGAGAGAGGGAAGGAGGGAGGGAAGGAGGGAGGGAGGGATGGAAAGTAAGGAAAGGAAGGAAGGGAGGAAGAGAAGGAATGAAGGAAGAGAAGGAGGGAGGGAGGGAGGGAGGGAGGGAGGGAGGGAGAAAACAGGGAGGGAGAGAGGAAGGAAGGAGGAAGGAAGGGAATGCAAGCAAAAAGGAAAACCAAATTATTAGGGGAGGAGGTGACTAGTTGGCAAGTGAAAGGGGATGACAGGAGTTGTGGACAGTGAAGGGTAAATATAGTCATAATGTTTTATATGCATGTATATTGTCAAAACTAAAATAAAAAATTTAAAATAATAAAAGACATATCCAGAACATATTTCCAAGAATCACCAAATTCTTATAACTGTATTTCAACAGACACTAAACAAGGAGCCATGGTCATACAGAGTATGTAAACGTATTTATTTAATAAATACTGTGTGAACATTCTGGAGGTAAATTGTTCTATTAGTCCGTTATTTTGTCTCTTGGTGCAATTCTCACATCAAATCTCCGGAAAACCTTCAAATTCTACAAAGTCTTCTTGCTTCTTTACATGACATAGGGTGATCCCGGGCATGGTGGTGTGCACTTTATCTCAGCCTTTTGGAAGCAGCCTGATCCATATAGTGACGTCCAGGCAGGCCAGGACTAGGGAAATCCTGTCAAAAAAATCAAACAGAACAATGACATGCTATGGAGACTGGAAGTTATTTGAAATCTAGACAGGAATGTTGCTCCATGGAAAGAGGTTGAGGGTAGAAATGGTCATTGAGAACTGTTATAATTCAGATTAAGAATGCAGCTCATTTGCTAGACCACTTACCTAGCATGAATGAAGGCCTGAGTTTGAGCTCCAGTGCTTCATAAACCAAACTAAGTGGCAAAGGTCTTTCATCCCAGGACTGAGAAGGTAGAGGGAAAAGGTTCAAGTTTTCAAGTACATCCTTGGATGGAGTTCCAGGCCAGGCTGGGCTGAGGCCTTGTCTACATAAAAAGGAAGGGGGGAGGGAGGGGGAGAGAGAGAGCGAGAGAGAGAGAAAGAGAGAGAGTCTAAGTCAAAAAACTGAGATATTCATCTAAAACAGATTTTTCTCTCCTAAGTTATCAATAATACATACATAGTGGATCTAGAACTAATTTTTAAAAACATTAAGAATGCACCCCTAAAAACTAAACGGCAAAGTGAATCCCAGATGGTTTAATTCAGACAATTCTCATATTCATACTAGCAAAATGGTATCTTTCACAAAGCAGGGCAATCACACTGTGGAAAAATAAGGAGGAATTAAGTGAACTGCTAGGGGAGTCCTCCATAGGCTCCAAGTATTTGGACGTTTGTCCCAGTTAGTGGTACTGTTTTGGGAGGTTTTAGGAAGTGTGGCCAGGCCAGAGGAAACACATCACTGGGGGTGGGTTTTGAGAGTTCTTTTTTTCTTTTTGTGAATTTTTTAATTGAATTTTTGTGTATTTCATAAAGAACAACTCCATCTTACTAGTCTTTTACACATTCTCTATTGGCCCCTCCCATAGCTCCCACCCCACTGCAATTCATACATTCTGTCGTTTGTGTTAAGGCAAGCAGTAATCGGCTGTCAATAAATTTTGGACTAAGTTTGGGGTTTGTTACCCATTTCCACCGTTCTGTGCTGGGATTTGTCTACTTGAGTTTGCATGGGTCTTGTGCATGCTGATATCATTGTTATAGGTTCATATGAGCAAGGTCCCAGGGGCCTGTAAGGCTCTGTTACCATATGGTCATGCACCTCTTCCCTGGCTCTTACAATCTTCCCACCCCCTCTTCTCCAATAGTACCTGATCCCTGGGTGGGTGAAATTTAATACACGAATCCTGTCCCACACTCTGCAGGGACCCACACTCTGTAGATTCTTATTCTCCATGCTTTGGCCGTTTATGACCTTTTGTGTTCCTGGCCCCCTGTTGCATGAGGGAGCTTCATTGATGAGAGCTGAGAGATACATTAGTGCTTTCTTTACTCCTTGTTCTGTGTTCCGTGAGCCCTTAGGTGTAGAGGTTGCATTGTAGATGTGTCACTTAGGTTTGGGCAATTCACAGACAATCTCTGTGTGTGACCAGTTATGGAACTCAGAAATAGTCTCTATCTATTACAGAAGAAACTTCTTTGATGAGTGGTGACTGGGATACTTGTCTGTAAATATAAGAGTCTGTATTTTTCATATGGTAAGAAATGACATTTGTCCAGGGATGTGACAGCCTTGCAGTTTTTTCTAAGATCTAAGACCTCTCCAGCCATGTATATTTGGCTATGTTTACAGTACTTCCCATGACTTTCCTTCCATTAAGTGGGCTTTAAGTTCAGTTAGGTAGCTGTTGATGACTCCTAAAAGTGCCACTACTACATTAATGTCCATTATTGTGCCAGTCATTGATGTGGTGGTTAAGCCTTGAAGCCGGGGTTGAGAGTTCATAAGCTTTGCTGTCTCTTTAGTCACTCTCTGCCTCCTGTGCCTGCTTGAAGATGTGATCCTTTGGTTTCTGCTTCAGACACATTCTGCCTCCATTCCTCCCTGTATTATGGACTCTCCCCAGGAACTCTTCACACAAATTCCTTCTATAAGTGTGGCCTTGGTTATGATGTCTTATCACAGAAGCAGAAAAGTAACTAATACAGGGTCAGAATAAAGTTTCACATATTCAATATTTTAAAACTGTCTAGATAATGTTTAAAAAACATTACAAATGTAAAACTCAGTGGGGAATTCAGGGGAATGTGTATAATACTCCTTGTACCTTAGATGATAATAAACAAATTATTTTACATCAATCATTTTTTGTAGTGTGAGTGATAATAAGTTTGTTAAAACCAAGTCTTAAAAATAAATCATATTATAAAACAATTATTGAAAACAAATGAGAAGACACATAAAAGTAGCAGGATTTTACCCACTGTAAAATTTCATATCCTGAGCATTTAGAATTGTGCTCAACAGGAAGATACAGTGAATATATTTTAATTAAGTTTATTGTTGAATCAAAATAGCTACTCAAAATCAGGCATGGAGATGCATGCCTTTAATTCCAGCACTCAGAAGGCAAGGGCAGGCAAATCTCTATAAAATCTGGTCCACATAATGAGTACCAGGCAAGCTGGGATTATAGGCAGACCCTATCTCAAAAAGAGCCAAAAAACAATCAGACAAACAAAACTATTCTGATAATAATGGCTAACATCCTGATTTAAGCCCATTTTCCCATTTGATGAGAAGTGAAATTAATTGATGAAGGCATATTTGGTAGGTCAGTTAAGCATTTTTATTAAAGCCTATTTTAAAATATATGTCATATATGGTCACAACAAATGTTAATAACTAAAGATAGAAGATGAAACTCCAAATTCAATGAAGAGAGTCTGGATTCTCCCAGAGAAACTGAAGACTATAGTTACTTCCAAAGCTTGAAGTCAATAAACCATAGATGTCTTCTCTACATCAAGGAGAGCATTTTCATCATGAAAGGTGGGCAAAAAGCATGGAGATTCTGCTCTGTGGATCAACAAGCTCTTCAGTAGTAGCTAGAGAACCCATATCCTCCACAGCATGAAGGGCGCCAGCAGCCATAGCCGTAGTTTCCATAGCCTGAGCCATAGCCATAGCCCCCAAAGCCACAACCATAGCCCAGTCTGTGGATGCTGCCACACCCACAGCCATAGCCATAGCCCAGGTCCCCGAAGCTGCCATAGCCATAGCCCAAGCCTCCGTAGTAGCTGCTCTAGTAGCTCATGGTATCAGGGATTGTAGGTTAGGTCTGCTGTCCAAGACAGGATCCTGAGTGTGAGTATCAACGTGTGTAGGGGGAAGCTTATATACCATGTGAGGAACATGTGATAAAACCTGTGGACACTATTTTCTTTCATTCCAAGTTATTAATTTACAAGAGGCACCTCATTAATCTGTTTGCTAACACAAAGGGAGGCATAGAACTCATTAACATTTTCATCTTGCTTCACTGCCTAG
>NW_008340872.1:6425758-6429746 GCF_000622305.1 Nannospalax galili | reverse complement strand
TATATATGCAGCACATGCATGCAATGCCTGTGGATGAGTTAAGGACAACTGTGAGCAGAAATATGAGTGATGGGAACTGATCTCTAGTCCTCTGAAGGAGCAGACAGTGCTTGTAATTGCTGGCCATTCCTCCAGCCCATTTCTCAATTTCTATGACAAATATTTGAGTAGTTTCCTTTCCCCATTCCTTCCTGTTATCATTCATCCATTAGCTCTGAAAGTATACCTTTGCCTTCTCAATCAAGATGTGCCATTCCTAACGGAATTTCATTCAATATTATTTTTTTATTAATTGACTTTGACCTTTGACAGTTTCACACACAGATAATGCATTCTGATTACTCACACAGACATTCTCTCTTATCTCCCTTCTGCTCTTGTCAATACTCCTTCCTCCCTACAAATTTCTTTCACACATTAACTGTCATTTTTAACAATAATAATTATGTGAAATGTGAATGTACTTATAGCTCAGAATGCTAAGACGCTAAGATGTTCTATTAGAAACCATGAGTCCTAGACTGACTGGGGAGAGTCTATGTCCTCCTGTACTTAGCAAATAATGGGAGGTAGATGGTTCATGGCTCCATGTTGGCTCTTTGAGGACTCTCACACAAAGCTGCCAAGGACGTGGTTAGGTGGGATATTATAAGGTCTTCCATTACTTAAATACAATTTTTCCTTATCAGAAACTATGTATCTGCATCATGACAAAAGCTTAATAGCCTTTTTTGTAAAATTATCTAAATTAGTCTAACTGAAGTATATTTAAATAACACAGATATTCTGGGTGTGGTACAGACCCTTAATCACAGTACTTGTGAGGCAGAAGCAGACAGTTCTCTGTGAGATCAAGGCCAGCCTAGTCTATTGAGTTCCAGGCCAGCTAGGGCTACAGGGTGACTCTGATTCAAACCAAAAAACAGACAAACAAACAAACAAAACCCAAATTAGAGCAGTTCTTTCTAAAGACTAATTTCATTCAACTTGTAGACTGCAAAATATCACCAAATGGCAATACAGATTCAACCAATTACATTTTAGTCTTCTCTGTCAGATCAAAACTTTCTTGTACTCTTTGTGGCATTCAATTATTCTGAGCTAAAGCATAGACTTAGCTGACTATTCATATAACTGACTTAAAGTCAAATACAAGTTCTTATGGCAGTGTGAATAAATGATGGAAAAATCAAAAGTTCTTGCAGCTGAGCACTGCAGAAGGAGAAATATTGTACTTTGGACTCACATCCTTTAATTCAAATTTAATTTCTGAACTATGGTCAAGAATTAAGGCGTTTTGATATCAGTTCTGATTTGCCACTAAAAAGTGCTGTGACTCAATTCTACTTGTTTCAGTCACTGTTTCTGCACTGGTTTAGGAAAAAACAACAGTGAAATGTATTGTTTCTGGGTTCTTCAGTGCTGTATTTGTAGAGTCCTATGAATGCATGGGATTTACTAGTTGAAATAAGACTAAACTTTTAGGCAGGTGACTATTCATACATGTTTTATTCATATGTGTTTAGCAGGAGCTTTTCCTCACATTGTTTAATGGTATGCATGAAGCAGTTGTCTCTATAGTAGACATGACACTTCTGAAATTCATTGAAATCAGTTTGTGGTTATTTCAAAATTTATATATCATCAGTGAATGACAAAAATGTGGTTCTCAGGTGACTTTAAAAATACACTGTTTTTTACCCTTTAAAGCACTGTAGTTTACTCAGTCAATTTTATTTCTTACAGGGTTTATACTGAGTTCAATATTGTATGACTGAATTAATTCAACTGGAACGTGTTACTGAATATGTTAAAGCTGTAATGAAATGCTTCTTCCAATCAATCATGTGGTTATTAAATTTAAAAAAATTTAAAATGCAATGTATTAAGACTTACATCATAGTTGATTGCCATTTTTTAAATAGTAGCAATTTAGCAAATAATTATGATTCAACGTATGTAAGTTCTTGGCAGAATAAAGACAGCTCACTTGGCTTAAGAGAGAATCCGCATGTGTGCAATCTCCAAACAAAAGGTGCTGTTAGAAGGCAGATGCCACCTCATGAGAAACAATTTGAATAGTTGAAGCTATAGGATTTTGTTTATGGCGTTTGGAACTCAGAAACTCAAGCAAGCATGGAGACTATAAACATCACAGCATTTTATTAGAGGCAAAATACTTTCCAGGCATCCAAATAAAGCAAAACATCAAACATGCTGAATAACCTTTAAGTAACTAGTCATATGAACAAGTAGAAGATGTGGTTGAGTTCTCAGACAAGATAGTTGGCATAGTTTTTGTTCTCTTCTAATGAACGGCATCTAGAGGTGTGGCTTCTCCAAGTATATATAAATGTCTTCATTTGGCCACATTCACAAAACTGCACTGCATTTACAAACCAAACCCTCACCAGCCTGACACCATGAGCTACTATGGCAGCTACTACGGAGGCGTAGGCTACGGCTACGGAGGCTTCGGGGGCCTGGGCTATGGCTATGGCTGTGGATGTGGCAGCATCCGGAGACTGGGCTGTGGCCATGGACTTGGAGGCTATGGATACGGCTCTGGCTTTGGGGGCTACGGCTATGGCTCAGGCTATGGAAACTATGGCTATGGCTGCTGGCGCCCTTCATGCTGTGGAGGATATGGGTTCTCCAGCTACTACTGAATAAATGCTTGAAAAATTTATAATCTGTGAAATAGCCTTCTGTGATCCCTTGATTCTTCTAAGAAGCTTTATTGCGTGACCTTCATACTTTATTTATTGTGTTGATAATTTAGCTGCCTTTTGGGGCATCTGGTTTCTGACAATAATAGGAAGAAAACTAGATGGAGTGCATATTGTTATTGATAGTTGATCCTCAGGGATCCACTTCTGCAGTGCTTCGAATGTCATTGCATTCCTGTAAACTTTTGTCTTTCTGTGTCTGAAATCTAATTATAAACTTTTTCTGACACTTCATTTTTCTTGAGCTCTAATTCTTTTGTACCAGCAAATTGGCTGTGATGTGTTATTATGATAACGAGCTCTGAAGCTTTCTTCTTTTATGTAAAAATTCAACAAAAGGTTAAGTTTATCACGATAATTCTGCCTTTTTCTTCTCTTTCTCCCACAACTCTCTTGTCTCTGTTTCCACAGCATCTTTTCTTTATTCCCTCCTGCTTATCCTTCATCTATCTCCTCTCCATCATTCCTATCAATATATATATATATATGAACACATATATACACATACACACAAGACACTTCCTTTTTCTTTTAAATATGGTAACTGTCTAAGGGTTCAAGAAACTTCTATTGAAAGAATCCAATTTAGCTTTATTTTTAAATGGACTATAAATCATTAAGTTAGGAGATGGCCATATAAAGTTACCGTACTGTTTATTTTCTTGAATGCTTAAAATATTTCAAATAGACAGAGAAAAATTCAAAATAAAAAAATTCTAAACAAAAGTGAAAAAGTATTTATTCTCATACACGAGTATACTTAGTGAAGTTTACTACATGAACCAAAATAAAATGATTTGAATAGTTTTGTCACTCCTACAGAAACTGAATCTCTCACTAATTTTCCAAATATATAAGCTTAATGCTGAATTGTTTCATAGGTCAATTCCAATAGTTTGCTTTTCAGAGATAAATAAGAGGGAATATTTCTATATTTGTTTATAGGGTGACAAAATATCAGTATAAAATATTGTAACTTCATTTGCAGAGAAAATTAAAAGCTAATATACTTCATTAACTTTCTTAAGAATATTTTAATATATTTATCCTATAGTATGTCCAAAACTCCTCGGCTAGGTGTGGGACTTCTTGCTCACCTGTCCCTCTTCCAGCTCAGATTTGTCTGTCTTGAGTTTGCAAAGGTTTATTCCCAAGTATTTTATTTTTAATAGGATTGTTTCTCAGATTTCTTTTTCAGAAAGTTTGTCATTGTTATATAGGAAAGCCACCCTTTTCTTTCCCTCTTCCTCCTCCTCCTC
>NW_008340872.1:6404243-6425722 GCF_000622305.1 Nannospalax galili | reverse complement strand
TTTTTTTTTTTTTTTTTTTTTTTTTTTTGTCTTTTTGAGACAGTGTCACTCTATAGCCCCAGCTGGCCTGGAACTCCATATGTATATCAGGTTGACCTTGATTTTAAAGATAGTTGCCGGCTTCTGCCTCTGAGTCCCAGAACTAAAGGGGTGGACCACAACATCCAGTTGAAAGTTACTCATTGCTGTGTGTTAATTTTGTATCACAATGCTTTGCCCCAAATATCTGTCAGTTCTAAGATTTATTTTTGTGGCGTGTGTAGAGTCTCTTAAATAGAAATATGTCGTTTGCAAATAGGGATACCTCAGCTTCTTCTGCTCCTAACATGTATCCCTTTATTTCCTTCTCCTATTGTCCATGCTACAACTTCAGGTTCTTTGCTGAACAAGAGAGGGAAGAGTAGACTTTCTTTTTTGTTCCTGGTCTTAGTGGGGATGCTTTGAGTGTTTCTCCATTTAGCATGATGTTGCATATATGTTTGCCATATATTATCTTTATTCTATTATGGAATTCTTCCTCCATCCCTGACCAGTCCATGACTTTATGACTAAAAGATGTTGGATTTTGTCAAAGGTCTTTTCCACATCTGTTGAGATGATCATGTGATTCTTATCTTTGAGTTAATTCATATAATGGCTGGCATTTTTATTATTATGTAGAATTACGAATGTTGAATCATTTCTGTGTCTCTGGAATAAAGCCATTAGGACATGACAAATGATCTTTTTTATATGATCTTCAATTTGGTTTAAAAGTATTTTATTAAAAAAAAACTTTGCTTCTATTTATCTGAGTGACCAGTCTGTGATTTCATTATCTTTTATGTGTCTATCTGATTTTGTTACCAGAGTAACACTGACTTCATAGGAACTGGGAGCCTTCCTTTCTTTATTATTTTATGGAGTAATTTGAATAGAATTGCTACTATGTGTTTGAATTTCTGGTAGAAATATTTGGTGAATTTATGTGGACCTGAAATTTTATTGCTTAGATTTTTATTATTGTTTCAGTAACATTGTAGGTTATGGAACAATTTAAACCACTTTTTCATCTTAGCTTAATTTTTGCATGTTATATGCATCTAGAAAGTCATTCACTTTAGTTTTTTCATTTTAATAAAAAAGAAGTTTTTAAGGTATGCCCTTATAATTTTCTGACTTTCATTGGTACTTATTATAACATCTACCCTTTCACTTCTGATTTTATTAATTTGGGTCTTTGTTCTCTTTCTTTTGTGAGTTTGGCTAAGGGTTAGTCAATCTTGTTTATCTTTTCAAAGAACTAGTGGTTTGTTTCATGGATTATTTGCATTATGTCTTCATTTTGATTTCATCAGTTTCAGTCCTGATTTTTTTGCAAACTATTTATTTTTAATAATATTTTCATTTATTCTTTGAGAATTTCATGCAATGTATTTTGATAATATTCAGATGTAGTCTGTCAGCTTCTCTCAGACCTACCTCTACCTCTCTACTCCCTCACATCATGCCCCCTTATTTTTAAGGTTGGTTGAGTCTAATTTGTGATGCTCCAATAATCTTAAGTGGGGGTCCATCTCCGAGAGTGTGATCATCCTGCCTGGCATCAAACCCTTAAGGAAAATTGACTCTCTCTCTCAGCAGCTATCAATTGCCAATAATTCTTCAGCTAGGCTTCTGGCTTCTCTTCATGCTGGGATTTTGTTTGGCTTGGGCATGCTGTGATAAGTGCTGTGAGTTCATATGTGCAGATGCCCTGTTTGCTCAGAAAGCACTATTTCCACCACAAATAGCTCTTATGCTGTTTTCAGCTCTCTTCTCCAATGATCCCTGAGCCTATCACTGAACAATCTTCAATCTCTTATCCTCTGAACTTTTACCAGTTACCCATCTCTGTAATATAAGAAGAAGCTTCTGTGATATGAGTTGAGTCATGCAATAATCTATGGATATAGCAGTAAGTCACTCGGAGTCAGCTTAATACTATGTCTATATGGCAGAATAATAGTAGTAGGTTATATACTGCATTAGTTACTTTTCTGTTGCTGTGATAGAAACACTGACCAAAGCAATTTATAGAATGAAGAGTTTTTTTGAGCTTACAGTTCCAGGGGAATTACAGTCCATCATGGCAGGGAGGCATGGTGGCTGGAGGTGGCTGGAGCAGGAGCAGAAGAAACTAAGCTCTCACATCATCAAGCAGGCACAGGAAGCAAGAGAGCAACTGGAGATCTGGCAAGGCTTAATAACTTTCTAAGCCCACCCCCCTTGACATGCTTCCTCCAGGATAGCTACATCTTCCAAAACCTCCCAAAACAGCATCATCTGCGGACAAAATGTCCAAACACTTGGAGCCTACGGGGGACATTTTCATTCAAACCACCACATATACTATGCTTTTGACTTGCCAGATATGGGATCCATCCTGTGAAGTGGGCCTTAAGTCAAACCATAAAGTAGTTGGTTACTCTTATAACATTCATGTGTTACTGCACCAGTGGGCATGTCTTGCCAGACCAGTCATTATTATAACTTCCAGGGTTCACAGATGAGTAAGACTGATGATTTTTTATATTTACTGACTACTTTTGGATTGAAGCCTATTTGTCAACTATAGAATAGCTCTCTGGTCAATATATTTTAGAGAACTATCCCACACCTAGCCCAGGGATTTGGGTTTACAAACCTGACATCTGGGAGTAGGTTCATCCATCAATGCATTGTAGCTCTATTCAAGCTTATTTTTGTTTGCTTATTTATTGACATAGTTTATAAAGCAGTAGTTAGGTAACTACTACTATAACTATACACCTTTTTCATAAATCACTAGTTTTAGTTAATCCTCCCTCTGATCCCTGTCTTTCCCCCATCACCTACCCCATCCATTATGTTTTTACACCAAGTATTTTACTATTTACTTATTTTCTTTTCAAATATTTTATTTATTATTTTTATTTTATGTGTATGAGTGTCATGCCTGCATGTAAGTAAGTGCACCCATGTCGTGCAATGCCCACAGAGGACAGAAGAGGCTGTTGGATCACCTGGAAATAGAGTTATGGACAGTTGTTAGCTGCCATTTGGATGCAGGGATTCGAACCCGGGTCTTCTGCAAGAGCAGTCAGTGTTCTTAACTGCTGAGCCATCTCTCAAGCCCTTATGTTCTTTTTAAATAATTATGTTTATACCAATAGACTGGTATAGCTGTCAACTTTGAGAAGTCTTTTTTAGCAGCATGTGACTGTCAGAAGCACAAGCTCATAACTCATCAAATTCTGGGAATAGGGACAGCTGGGTGCTCAACCCTAAGTGGGACCTCTAAAACATCTACTCTGAGGCTTAGAGAATGTCATGGGAGAGAGGGTGGAAGACTCATGAGTCAGAGGCCAGAGAGAACTATAAAATGCTCTCTTCTGCATATGACTTGGCCATTGTGATCACAAACAGTAGCTGTGGCTTCCTGCACATGCTCACAAATGTCATGAGACACTGAGACATTTGTGATGAGCAAACTAGATGAGAATTAAAAGGGGCCCAGCAGAAGTGAGATAGAAATACAATAATAAATAACATATTAAGAAAGATAAGGTAATAGAATATGAACATAACAACAGAAACAATAAAAAATACAAAATATAGGGCGTTATCTAAACAGTCAACATACATAAGCATGATACATCAGCTCCACTAGTCATGTGAGAAATGTCCATCAAAATCTGAGTGAGAGTTAGTACTATTCATCCATTAAAAGACAAATTTTCACAGTACTTTGTTAAGGTAGAAAGAATCTGAATCAGCAGAAAGAATGTGAATTGCATGTTCTCACTTAGGATATAACAATGAAGTGTCCCTATTCCCTATTGGCAATCTGGGTAACCCCTTCAGAGGATGGCGTGATAAGAATAAGCAGTAGGAATGGGCTAGGCAGTTAGGGTAAAAAAGACCCCAAAGAAATATAGCCAGTTGCTTGGCTAAAAGACAAAATGTCCTTCAGCCTGTTAGCAACATACTCTGTTCCAAGGCTAAAAATGTCAAAAGTATTTGGGAGCTTGTATCTAATCCTTAAAAGATTTTAGGGTTACCTCTTCAGAGGGGGAAATGTTGGAGGGGAGGGAGTGGGCATGGATTTGATCAAAACACCTTATATGCATGTATGAAATTCTCAATGAAGTTTTTGTAAAAAAAAAAAAAAGAAAAGATGATTGGTATGTATGAATTTATAATAAAATTGAGCTGAAAAAAATTTTTTAAATACAAGCATTTTGAAAAGCTTACCACATCTAGTAAAGCTGAACATTCTTATCTCCTATGTCACAGCAACTTCACACCTGGTAGTGCCTCCCACAGAAATGTGAGTGTGTAATCATGAAAACAAACATGAAAGGATATTTATGGTAGCTTTGTTTAAGACCCAAACTGGAAAGAAGACAAATGTCCAGATTAGTCATCATATAACTGATACATAGGTCTTGGAGCACCTTTCTGCATAGCAATGGTAAGGAACAGTATAGTAGAAACTCACAGATGTGCTGAAAGAAATACTCAATGCATGACCGTGTAAGTATAAATTCTAAGTAAGGGAAAATGTAAATATTTATCACATTAAAATTAAAATGTGCCCCTTCTATTCTAGCAACATCCACCTTTCACTTTCATTCCTGTTTTCCTCTGTGGGTAACCAGCCTGATGGATTTGTGGTTTGCTTCATTTTATATTCCCCCAAAGGTAATTTAATAAATGGATATTTTTCTTTAAATGTTACACAAAAGTAACACAGTATAGATATTTGACTACACTATATAATTTTAAGATTTATTTTATTTATGCTTGTGTATGTGTAGGCATGTCATGTGTATGGAGGCCAGAAGAGGGCCTTGGATACTGTAGGGTCAAGTTATAGATAGGTGTACACTGTCTGGTGTGGGTGCTAGGAACTGAACTCAGGTCCTCGGCAAAAGTAGCATGTACCCTGATACACTGAACTATCTCTTCAGACCCATGCACTGTGCTTTTTTTACTTGACATAGTTTCTTGGAAATTCATCTATAATTTTTCTAAGATATTTTATTTTTCCTTTAATATTTTAAATGTTTTTGTGCTTTTGAATATTTATCAAATTATTATTTTTTAAAAATTTTTATTGAACTTTTGTAATTTCATACAACAGTTCTTAATCAAATTTAGCCACATTCCCCCATCCATGCCCCCACATTCCCCCACCAGATTTCATGAATCCTGCCATACATGTTAAGTCTTAGTGAGTCAAGCATTTGTACCCAGATGTCCTTCAGGGTAAATTCATTGACTCGAATCAAGTCAGCTCATCTGGAGATCTTAAGTAAGGCATGCTCTCTCCTTCCCAGTATCAATCAGTCTCCAATAGTGCTCAGTTTGGGGCCACTCTACCACCAGTTTCTCTACTCCCCTCTTGCCCCTTGTTTAATTGAGATGACACGGGTCCTGTCCTTGTCCATTGATACAAGCTCACATGTGCAAGCTTCCAGTGGCCTGAAAACCTCTGCTTCCCCGTGTTCATGAACCAACCCTGGGTCTTACAATGTTTCTGCCCCTCTTCTGCAATGGTCCCTGAGTTGTGGGTGGGTGAGGTTCAATATAAGTACTATTCAGGGGTATACACTCTGCAGTTTCTTATTCTTTAAATCTTGGCCAGTTGTGGTCTATTGTGTATATCGCACTTTGTTGTACAGGGAAGCTTTACTGGTGAGAGCTGAGGGATGAATTAGTTTTCTCTCTACTCATTCTGCTGTGATCCATGAGGTTCAGGTATAGAGGTTCCAATGTAGATATGTCACCTAGGACTGAGCATCTCTCAGACATATATTCTCAGTGTCTGACCAGATGTACAATTCTGCAGTAGCCTCCATCTGTTCAAAAAAAATGGTTCTTTGATAAGTGGTGTACAGCATGCTTGTTTGTAAATAATAAGATTCATATTTAGCACATGGTAAGAAATTACATTTGTTTAGGAATATGGCAGAGATAGGGTTTTCTCTAGCATCTGTGTCCTCTCCAGCCATGTGCATTTGCCTGTGTTCGTAGTGCCACCCATGAGTTCACTCCCATTGAGAAAGTTTCAAGTCCAATTAGATAGCTGTTGATTGACCTTAGATAATAGTGCCACTACTGCACAAATTGAGGTAGTTTACCATACTGGTCTTCATGGTTATTGGACTTTAGGGCTGAAAAAAATGTTAAAATTGGGATGGTACTCCATTTTCAAACAATACTATAGTATATTCATCAATGCTTTTTCTAATTCACATTCTTTTCTTGAATTCTATTGTTCAACTGTATCATAAATGCTTCCAAAAGGAAATTTAACAGTAGGTACATGAGAAGGTGGTGGTTATATTGATTGATGGTCAATTTGATGGGATATAGAACTACACAGGAGACAAACCTCTGAGTGTATTTTGAGGGAGTTTCTAGACTGAGTTAAGACAAGAAGACCTACACAAATTGTGAACAGCACTCTTTCTTGGACTGAGACCCTTTACTGAATGCAAAGGAAGAAAAAATAACTGGAAAGCATTTAACTCTCACTCTGCTTCCTGACTCCAGACATCTCATGTTTTTGCCACCAGGGCTTTCCTGTCATGATGGATGGTACCATCAACTATTGTTATGAGGTGTCCCTCCAGAGAAGACCACTCAGAAATAAAGTATATTCGAAAGAAAGTATGTATAACTGGCTGGGACTACACTGGGCATTATATCCCAAGTGCAGCCCAAGTCTTTCTCAGGGTAGGCTTTTATATAGAAAAAAACACATCCCTTTCTGCTCAGAAGTGGAAAGCCATCCCACCCCCAACTTTTTCCCATAGCTCAGGAAAAGTTCCCTACAGTTTCTTCCTCCAGGTTTCAAGCTAATTGGATGGGGAGGTATGGAAGCCAGCAACAGGCAGCTGGCAAGGGCAGCCATGTACATGTTGAGCTTTTTCCTCAAACCCACACCCTGGTGCAGCTGGGACAGACTTCTCTATTCCTGCGTTTTTATTTAACTGTTTCTAATTTCAGTTGCTTATATCTGCTAGGGCTTTAAGATGGTGTAGCTATGATCAGCCCTGAGGGTGCCCCACCTCACCATGAGCCAAAATAATTGCTTCCTTCCTCTCTGAAGTTGCTTTTGTCATATATTTTGCTATAGTAGTGAGAAAAGTGAATAGCATCGGAAATTGGTAACAAGGACTGCTATGTTTGCTGTGGTAAACCTAATGCTGTTGAAATGTAGCCTATCCCATTCTGTATTATTTTTTATAATGATACTGAATTTGATAGTTGTTTAGTTAGCATTTTGTATACATATTCATAATTCATAATTCATAATTCATGACCTATAATTTTCTCTTTCATGTTACATTCATGTAGTTTAGAAGAATGATACACGTGTTTCAAAAATTTTTGGACATTTATTTATTTTCAATGCCCTAGAACAATTTATGTTAGATAAGGATTAACTCTTTGAACTTAGCAAAAGAGTCTTTGAAATTAATATATTATGTTTGTATGTGTGTGTGTGTATGTATGTATATATGGGAGATAAACATTGATCCCAATGATCTATAAAAGAGAGTAGCAAGATACCTGTGGTTAAAGACAATTAGTTCAATACTTTAAGTAATAGGATTTTATGAACCTTTGTAAGGAAAGAAAGAAAAAAAAATACCTTAATTGATAGATATGCCAAGTGTCCTGATGTATTATATACATTGTGTGCATGCTTGGAAATGCCACAGGTCACCATATAATTAGATAGAAATACTGGGAGTAGCAGTGCACACCTGAAATGTTACCACATGGGAGACTAAAGCAAGGGGATTAGGATTTCAAGGTCAGCTTGAGTTATAAAGCAAGATCCTATCTCAAAACAAGCGAACAAAACCGATAAAGAAACAATGTTTAAAACTCACCCACCCATCACCCATGCCTCAGGGACCATTGCAAAAGAAGGGGCAGAAACCCTGTTAGAGTCAGGGTTGGTACAGGAACAAAAGGAATCAGGCTTTCAAGCCTCTGGGAATTTTCCCATAGGAACTTGCAACAGTGGTGACAGCATGCTCAAGACCCATGCTGACTCAATCAGGCAAAAACCCATCATAGAACTGGGGAAATTGGTGGCAGGTCCCAATTTTAGCTGAGGAAATATTAACAACTGATTACTTTTGGGTGAGGGAGAGTTGATTTTCTTTAAAGGAGTGACTCTAGATAGGCTGACTAAACTCCAGTGAATGAACTTGCACCGAGGGACATCTGGGTACAAATGCTTGACTGGATAGTCAAGCATTATGACTTATGACAGAATACATAAAATCTGGGTGTGGGGGTAATGGGAGTATGGATGGGGGAGGGGGTCTAAATTTGATTAAGTTCTATTATATGAAATGCACAAAAACTCAATAAAGTATACAAAAAGAAGAAACAATGTATAGTTACTATGTACCCATTAAAACTTTAAAAAATATGTTTTTAAAAATGGTTAATACATGTTCCCTATGCATATATGATATGCTGTGGAAATTGACTTCATCAAAGTCTATTAACTATGGTAATTTTGCCTTTTTCAGAACGCTGTGTAACTGGAATTACACACTATGTTGCTATTGTTGATAGCTTTTGTTGCTGAGTAACACATATTTTTAGATTTCTTATGTACATTCTAATAGGTATACAGTAGCATTATATATTTTTAAAATATATCATTTATTTATTTATTTGTGTGTGTGTGCATGTATTGCCTGCATATAGGTAAGTGCACCCATGTCATTCAATGTCTGCAGAGGTCAGAAGAGGCTGGGATTAGAACCCAGGTCTTCTGCAAGAACAACTAGTGTTCTTAACCACTGAGCCATCTCTCCAGCCCAGTAACATTACATTTTAAATAGTTATTTTATATTTGTTTATATATATGCATATGTGTATATCTACATGTATGCAAATGACTGTGGAGGCCAGAAGATAGCATCAAAGCACCTGGAGCTAGAAATAAAGCCAGTTGTGAGCCACTGAGTGTGGGTGCTGAGAACTGATGGTCTGTGTACTCTGTACGAACAGCAAAGGCTCTGAATCACTGAGCCAGTTTTGTAGCTTTGGTAGCATCTTAGTTTGCACATGAATATGCCTTTATTTTTAGATTTTCTAAATCACATGTATTTTTAACTCTTGAACAAAGTTTGTCTTTGTGAGGACAGTAGAAAGCTGTAAGTACGTTGTTATAAATTGGTATTGAGCAGTTTTTAACAACAGAAGAATGCATCCCAAGTGGGCCAAATGTTGGAGATCAAGGAATGTATGGCTTTTACTAGGCTTTTAGTCTAATCAATCTACTAAAAATATACCACTTATTTTATTTGAATAACCCATTATATAATTATCAAATGAATATTCTTTTTAAAAACTGTTTTAATGTGTGTGAGCATATTGCCTACATGTATGTAAGCGCACCTATGTCATGCAATGATTGCAGAGGTCAAAAGAGGGTGTTATATCCCTGGAACTGGAGTTATGGATGGTTGTTAGCTACCATGTGGGTGGGGGAACTGAGCCCAGGTCTTCTTCAAGAGCAACCAGTGCTCTTAACCACTGAGCTTTCTCTCCAGCCTCTGAAATAAGCATTCTTTACCTCTAACATGGAGGTGTAGTAGAGAAGGGCTGATAAACATTTAAACAGTACACTAACAATGGTAAAAAGTCTAGGACTTGCCCAAAGCATTTGATGGCCCTCAAAAGGCCATCTCTGTATGAGAATGGGGTAGGAGTATCTGGGCACGTGATCGGGATATTTAGAAAACTATGCTTGGCCTGTGTTTGGAAGGGAGGGATGGGATAAGATCCGTGTCATAAGGACAGAAGAGCATTCCACATGAAGGCACATGTGCTGTGAAGTCACAGAAGGTCAAGGCTGAGTCTTCCAGTATTCACCTTTTCTTGGGTTGGGCCAAAGAGCTCAGCATGGTAGTCTGAAGTAACAGGATAGAGAAATCTAAGTTTTGTGAGGGGGAAAAATACTGCTTGTGAATTTAATGCCTTAAATTTTTAAGTAAGCTATGAGTTATCTAGTTATGAGTAAACTAGATAACAATAGGGTAAGGGAATTTGAAGAATTATTTTTTTAGGATGACACACACAGAATAATCACACATTCTCACCCAGGCAGAAAGTTACCCCATAGAGCAAAGTGGAAGAGCAGTCACTGGTAAGACTAGCAAGTGGGCAAAACAAGGAGAATGACGATGAAAAGGCTGAGATGAGAGACACCAGAACCCAGAGGGAGAGGGGGAAATTGTTCTCGTTTGCTGCATCACAGTACAGTGAATCTCAGTCAAAATAACCCATGGACTCTTTCAAATTGAAGAGAAAATAAGAGCACAAATTTTCATAAAACATAAAAGGGATGGGGCTAGAGAAGGGAAAAGAGAAGAGATAAATAGTGCCTAGGTAGTATAAAGAAACAAAGGGAATGGTGTAGGTCCAAAAACCTACTGAAAACTTACACATACACTATCCTTACAATGAGTCTGAGTACAGCTGAAGACGACATAACGAGAAACAGTGCCAGAGAGGAGAAACCTTCCTTTGAGTTTTTGGCCAGGGTGGTCCAAGAGACTCCCAAAATTACACAGGTTATTGTCACAGTCCCTGACTGCCTCCCAGAACTTGATGGCTGAAGACAGAACAAAATTTGGATACAGGGTTTGGAGCAACAGAGTTGGGACTGACCTGTAAGCCACTTTCCGTGAAGGGTAGTTTTCATAGTTTTGGAGAGCACTATGCAAGCTGTTAAGGGAGAACATCAATCCATGGGCCAACCCCAGCTTCAAGGCCTGAAAACCATGACAAGCATAGCAAATGACACTGGTGCAGAGTGGACTTAAACTCCACTCAACAGGAGAAAACTCTAGTGTGGTACTGTAAACCTAACCAAGCACACATAGCTGGAGAGGTCATAGATCTTAAAGAAAACCCCAAGACTCCCATATCCCTATGCAAACGTAATTTCTTACTATGTGCAAAATATGGTTCCTTAAATTTGCAGTCAAGTATACCAGTCAACCACCCATGAAAGAAGCTCCTTGATCAAGAGACAGAGATAATCACAGAGCTACACAAATGGTCACACACAGAGATTGTCTATGAATTGTCCAAGTATAAGGGGCACATCTCAGGTACAATCTCTTCACCTATGGTTCACAGGATATAGAACAAGGGATGAAGGGAACACTAATGAATCTTTCAACTCTCATCAATGAAACTCCCTCGTGCAACAGAGGGCCAGGAACACAAAAGGTCAAAAACGACCAAAACACAGAGAATCAGAGACTGCAGAGAGTGGGTCCTTGGCCAGGACTCCTGTATTATAATCCACCTACCCAGGGTTCAGGGACATTGTGGAAGATGGGGCAGGAAGATTCTAAGCCAGGGAGGAGGTGCATGACCATATGGAAATAGTCCATGAGGAACCTGGGACCCTTCTCATACATATGTACAGCAATGGTGTCAACATGCACAAAACCCATGCAAACTTAAGCAGACAAAAACCCAGCACAGAACTGTAGAAATAAACAGCAGGCCCCAATCATTGTCGAAGAATTATTGACAACTGATTACTGCTGGTTGAGGAAGAGATGATCTTCTTACAGTGAGATCACTTTAGAAGACTAATAGGTTGACTAGATCCCAGTGGATGACATCTGGGGACACTAACTTTACATGATAGGCCTTAACACAAGTGACAGAATGTACGAACTCCAGTGTGGGGACTATGTGAGGGTACCAAAGGGGAAGGGGGCATAAAGATGATTTTCTGTATGAAATATGCAAAAATTCAATAAATTTTTTAAAGAAAACATAAAAGGGATAAATGGCTGAAGTGATGGAAGTACTTATTAATCACAATCTGATCATTATTTAGTGTATACATTAAGTGATTATATTGTGCACTCATAAAGAAATTCAAATACTATGCTTTAATAATAATTAAAAATTAATAAAGTTCCAATTCAGTCACAATAGTGTCTCACTGTCTGGTAGGCTTGAAGTAGTTTGCTGTTCAGAATTGACAGGACTTCAGAGAACATTATGCAACTCTGTATGTGCATGCATTATTACAACTACTGCTATCATTATTATTATTGTATGCAAATTTCAAAATGTGTAGTTTTAAAGACATTTTCCTCACAAGCATACCACACACTTTGACCATGTTAACTGTTTCTGTGACTCTTTCCTGTCTTTTCTGTCTCTTCCTTCATTCCCTTTTCCTCCTCCACAGCCTTACTATAGTAATGCCCTTTGAATTCCCTGCTTTCCTATCCCACAGATGGTATATGTGAGAGAAAACATATTTAAAGAACATTAAATATTTAAGGAAAGATACAATTACCTCAACATTCATTTGAAAATAGTTTTAGCCATTCTTAACTCCAGTTGTATTATTGAATTGGTAGTTTTAACAAAACAAAGCATGCTTTCTGAATTGAACCTGTCTTGATTCTTAAGCAACCCCATTATGAGTATTGATTAATGTATTAGTGCTATTTAGAAATATCTGTGTGAGTTATTCACCTGCTGACTGCAGCCTTCCGATGCTGAAGCAACTCATTCACTTATTAACTCAGTAGATGTTTACTGAATCTATCTATATCTCAGGGATCAATATACTCAGAAAAACTAGTCAACGAATTTGATGAAAGCCACATTATGGCCTATAAACAATATATAGCTAGGAACCATACATGAAAAGTGAATTGAGAATAGAATGAACAAGAGCTACATTTGGAGGTCTGGCTTGTGGTCTCACTTGTGGTACAGTTTATAAAATAGTCACAGCACACTGACTGTTGGAAGGTGAGGAAGTTCAACAGTTAGCGATCTATAGGACACTGTGTGTCCACCTCCCTTCTCTCAAGAATGTGCAGCTTTTCCACTGCTGTTTCTTGATATTCTTTGACAATTTGTCCCTTTTAATCAGGAATATCTCTTGATGCCTCAAAATGTTTGCTCTCAAATCATTCTGTTACCTATTTGCTCCCTCAAGAGTTTTATTTCCTTTCCATTCTTCATTGAACTTTCCCCCCAAAATGTCACTGTGACTTATGTATACAACTGTGACCAGTGGGAGAAGCAGTTTTCCCTTTTGGGGTTGTTTCATAGCTAACCATCTTGTGGATTTTTCTTTTAGGAACATCCTTATAGGAGCAAGGGTATTTGTTCCCTGGTCAAGGCTCTAGGGACACCCAATTTCGGGATTATAAGGGACATCTATGACATAACTTTTCAAATGTATATCCTCTCCATATACCTTTCCTTTCAAAGGACTTAGACTTTATTTTATAACACCTGTGTCAATCGCTAGACTTAATATAAGATGGAATTGCATGTTTTATCATTGGTTAAAAGAAATGGTTTTACTCACACACACAAACACACCTCACACTTAAGATAGAATTCTGATGTAAGATACATCAGCAAATTATTTATGCTAAATCTACTTTACATATCTGTAAAACAAGAAAATACAAATCTGTGACTACTGAACACACTGTAAATGTATTGTTTTCTCTCCTAACCAAACCTTCAAACCTTGATATTAAACCATCTTCTTCCCCAAGTTAGTATCTGGTCTCATGTACAACATTGATGTCACAAGTTTGTCTTCTTTAATTTTTTAATTTTTAAAAGTATTTATTACATTTTAGTGTGTGGGTGTGCAGGTGTATGTGTGTCCTTATCTGTGTGTTTATGTGTGTGTGTTCATACCACACGCCATGATGCCATGGCAGAGATAACCGAAGCCAGAAACGTGGAATCGTGTCTCAATCTTCTTTTGTCATTTGTCTTAAATTAAGGCTAATTCTGATCAACAAATTCAATAAATAAATGATAACATTTATCTGCTTGACTTGGAGATAAAATAATAAAAATAAAAAACAAATCCTCCACACTATGGAATTAGCATTTTAGTGGAGGAGACAGATCATAAGCAAACACAGAACTAACTTATCCACTCATCAAAGCAATCACTGCACAACTTAGAGCAGTTTCTCTGAGTGTTTGGGAACCTACTCAAGGTAGAGAACAAAGCAGAGATAAAAAGAAAATCTTCCCAGGGTTATATTCTAATGGTAAATAGTAGATGACCTAATAAACAAAAATTTGAATAGTGATAATTGCCAAGACAATTCATAAAGTAAAGATGAGAGATTTGTACTACCCTGTGGATATTATTGAGATGGCAGGTGACTTGAAAGAGGATGGTATCTTAAAAACTGGGACTTTTGAGTAAAGATGTGGATCATAAAGATATACACTTATAAGATTTGGGGAGAAGAATCTGCCACACAGACAAAATAACTATATGGTAGTCCTAGATCTCTTCTCCTAACATAATATTAACTAGGGAGAAAGAAGGGAGGGCCTGAGAGATATCACGTCATGTATTCTGCCATGGAAATATATGAATGGGTAACACTGTTATTACAAATAATTTCACAGCATACCTAGCAATATAATTGCAAAGGTTTTGAGTTAACTCTGAATCAGGTGAAAAGAGGTTGATTGCAGTTTTATGACAACATACCTCATGTGTTACACCCAAGAAGAAAAGCCCAAGAAACCTGGAGTGTTCCACAATATTCTGACACTTGCTGATGAGCACAACTTGCATTGCTCTGACACTGTGGATATGATGGGGTTTACTCTCATGACTAGGGTATATCAGAGAGGGCTTGAACAAAGAGAGACTTTCTATTCTACAAACTGTCTCCTCATATTATTGATGCTCCCCTTTGCTGTAAAGAAGCTAACAACAGTCAATAGATGGATGGGTGAAGTTTTTCACTCATAAGGAGGAATAAAATTATTAATTATGCAGAAAAATCAATAGATCCGGAGACCACTGGATTAAGGGAAATAAGTCAGGCTCAAAGAGACAAATATTGCATGTTTTCTTTCATATGTGGAACCTATTTTATATAAACAGAGAGACAGGGAAAAAGAGATAAAGACAGAGAGACAAACAGACAAAAAGAAATAAAACACGAAGGTACTAGGGCAACTATTTAAGAAGAGGAAGACTAACTGGAGCGGTTGAAGGGAGTGAGAGCAGTGATTGCGGGTGGATATGCTACGGGATTTACTTAAGCAAAATCATCATTATAAAACTACATTAGGGCTATCTGAGCAACAGAACCAATAGAATGAGCACATATTAAAAGAAGATTCATTACATTGTTTTGTACAATATAGTGTGGGTACTCCAATAATGATTGCCCTCATCCTGGAGAGACTGAAAGTCTGCAATTGTATAGCTCACAAAACTAGTGGGCCTCAGCAACCCCAGTTATTGTTGAAGACCTGGAAGATTCCTACAGAGCTACCTGTCTTTGGTCCACATGGGAAGCCTGGGTTCTGATATCAGGAAAGGAATGTAGCAGCAGCAGAAGCCACAACAAAGAAGACCAGCAAACACGGGGGACAAACTTGCAAACAGGAAATGAACTCACAAACAGGATAAATAACTCATTCAGGATAGATGAGACAATAAAGTAAAAAGCACAGATTTCTTCAACCCCACCTGGCATGGAACTTGCTATGTAGACCAGGCTGGACATGATCTCACAGAGATCCACCTGTCTCTGTCTCCTGAGTGCTGGGATTAAAGGCATGCACCACTACATCTGGCTGTTATCATTATTTTGGATAATGACTATAACCCATGAACTTGGAAGTCTTCTCTTAATAGTAAAGCTGAAATTTCCAATGTTGAGATTCTGAATAGATTTCCATGGAGGATGCTGAGCAACTGCATCTCCGGTTGAGAAATTTGCATTCGCTTTTCGTATAGTGAGTCCATTTAGTGGTGTTCATTGTGCATGTGCTTACCTAAGGTAGGCCACTTGGGATTAGATTACTTATCAGGGAGCTAATTCCTGGAAAAATATGATTTTCTCTCCCTAAGTATCCATTGATAGCCTTTAGCTCTTTATTTAGAAGTGAGATCATCTGTATATTCCCCAATCCACATTGGCATGTCAACTGGTTCTCTCATAATATGGATCTTGTTAGACTACCATGGCATGGAGATTTCACAAGTACAGCTCCCCTATAATATCTAGAATGCATTACACAGAAGCAGGTCCCTGTTCCTCTGCATATTTATGTCTTTCTGACCCCTCTTCCACAATGTTCCCTGAAACCTAGGTATAAAGATTGCATTATAGATCTATCAGTTTCAGATGGGCATTCATCAGTCACTTAGTCTCTGCATTTGACCCCTCATGGAACTTCATAAGAGTCTTCATCTGTTGAAAAACATGCTTCTTTGATGAGTGATCTATGAATAGAACAATATGTATTTATCTACTGTATTGATGTCTGCTCCTGTCATTTTTTTGGCCAGTAGTTGTGAGTACTCAATACTGAAGTTTTTAGCATCATCGGTGGAAAATTTTCTTCTCTTGTCATGAACATCCTATTCCTTGATGGAAATGAGGTATGATATCTTTTAGGGTCTCTTTTCCTCTTTTGGTACAGAGTCTACAGGTTTCTATCTTTGATTAGATTGACTTATTGAATCCAGTAATCAAGATACCATAGCCATGAATTAATTGTAAGTTGGTCAAATGTGGATCTAATGTGATGAGATTCCGTGTTTGATTAGAGCTGTCTTTTAAAATCTGTCATTCATTTTAAGAACTTTTGAAGAACTTTCTTCCTGACAACCAGAATAAAATTCCTCAGAGACTATAATAGCACTCTCTAAGTCTCCATGTATATAGAATCTTATCATAATGAAGTAAGTATTTACAAGTAAAAGTTGAATAAAAGCGAGAGAGGTCGAAGGTGCCAAGTATAGATAAAAACAATGAAGGAATGAATGGAAGTAGTGACTGTACTTTTGTAACCCAGGAATGACTGCAAAACTCATGTATACCATAACCTTGAAATGAATCCTAAACAGAATTACATAAACACAATTAGGCTAATCATCAAGAAAGCAAAATTAATCATGGCAACAGAAAGTCGTTTTAAGACTTTCTAGGGAACAAGATAACAGAATGGCAAACCCTTCCAGGTGCCGTCTTGGGGACATTGGAAGCTCCCCGTATAAATGCTGTCGTAGTTCTCAACTCTGGAAATAACAGCTACCTAAACATGTTTCTGAAGGCAAACTGAGCTCCTTCAGTTGTCATTTAGTGAGGGCTGAAAGACAGCCACAGAAGAAATCCATTAAGAACATGGCTTGCACCAACACATAGAGCTGTTTCCCACTTATAATCAAACAGACAAACAAACAAATAACAGCAGGACTTCAAAGACACAGTATGAAACAGTGCAATAATATGTCATAACAACCCCACTGTGAAGATATGAAACTGGTTAACGTTGCTGCAGGTGCATTGGTACGCTCTTAATTTAGTGTGAAGATAATTGCTGGCCATGCTTGCTCTCATCTTGGTCAGACAGGATTGTAAATAGATGATCTTTAAAGACCATCATAAATCATTTAGGCAGATTTCAGGCAGGAGTGTACACACACACACACACACACACACACACACACACACACATACAAACAATGCTCCCACATGGGAAAATCCAATGTATGAGAGGGTAGAAATGATAACTAGGACATATTGAAAATGCCAGGCAAAGTAATTTTAATGTAAAGTGGATTTTCCTGTTTTCCACATGAATAATAGAAATATTTATCCCAAAGGAGAATTATTGATCAAAACCTAAATCCCCCGCCCCAAAACTTAAAACTGTAAGTAAGTCCTAGTGGTTTTTATTAAGTCAACACTGGCATCCTGGAATCTGAAGCTATCTCACAGTAGCCACAGAGTGGAAAACATTATTTCATCTGAGAGAGGCACAAATGAAGAATAAGCCACAGGAAAATGAACTTTGTCCTTGGTCTCCAGTTGGATTTCTCAGTAGAAGCCAGATGACCAGTATCTTCCATAGTAACATGGCCTATAGTAGCCATATCCATAGCCACCATAGCCACCATAGCCAGAGCCATAGCCACAGCCTAGGCCTCGAAAGGAGCCACAGCCATAGCCTAGGCCTCCAAAGCCATAGCCCAGACCTCCATAGTAGTTGCCATAGTAAGAGCTCATGGTGTGAAGAGTGGAAGACTTACTTGACAGCAAAGTGGTTGATGTGAATGTGAACTTCTTTGCTCCAACAGAGCCTTTTATATACCTCCTGTAGTGGGTGTGACAAACCACAAGCAAACACAACCTTACATTTCATGCGCTAATATGCATGAAAACTATCTCATAAATATGTTGTCCAATTGGAGGAGCAGCCTTCTTACCCATTAATTTGAAGTCTTCTTCACAGCAGTCTCTAAATTCTTTTAGCTATGTCCTATGCCTTTAATAATATTTAAAGGATATTTACTGTCATGTTTTATCTTCATAACCAAGCTTCACGAGTTTGCATAGCATGGAAGCTTCACATATTATTGAAGCTTGTCTTAAACTAATAGATTCTCCTCTCTGAAGACTTAAAGTAAAAATTTCAGCTTTGGGCAGGATTTAGAGGACTGATTATATCATTAGTAACACTACATCATTTTTTTTTTGCTTATTTCCTGTCACCATATGCATGCTGGGTTTGTTTTCATTTTTTGTTTGACAGGATCAACCTTAAATTTCATGACAATGTTTTAGCCCAGTGTTTTAGCCCAATGTATTTTATGGGGTTTTTTAGTGATTGGGTTTACATGAATCTAAATATCTTAAGCATATCTAAGGTTTATTTGTTAGTTAAAAAATTATCATGTGTATAGTTTTATGTGAATGCCTATACATGCTTTCTTTAGCATAGCAGGTACTAATAGTGAAATACATATTGAAATGTATTTTTAATATATTAATCTTTAATATGTCTATCATGTTAATCACTCTTCATACATTTATTGACTTCCCAGTTTATTGTTAGATATATCTAAGTTCCAGCAAAGGTACATAAAAGGACATTAATCTAACACTGCTGCAATCCTGAGAAACACCAGAAGTGCAATGACATTTTAAATTCTAGAGAGTATGTGTGAAAATAATAAACAATGGTACGTTATCATGGAGACCCTACCTGGCAAAAAAGTCCAAAAAATACTTTTTTCAGTTTCATATTTTGTTTCTTCATGGCCACATACACAATCGATTGCAAGGTAATTTCATTAATAAAATGTTTAATCTCATACTAATTAATTCTTATGCTATGAGACATGATAGGTCAAAAGCTGGGCATGGTAGCAGATGCTTTCAATCCCAGTTCTAGGGAGACAGACCCAGGCTGATCTCAGTGAGATCCGAGCCAGTCTGGTTTACATATCCATTTCCCAGTCAGTTGGGGCTACAGGGAGACCTCACCTCAAAAGCAAAGAAATAAAGTAATAAGCAAACAAAAAGTATGGCAGGAAAACTCTTACCCAAGAAAGCAATATGATATATATGGAAAGCAATTGTTAAAGAAAAAAAAATAAATTTCTATGGACATAGATTATAAATATCTGGTATTAAATATCTAGATCGTTTTCTTAATGTAATTTAATTTTGAACCTAATACTGTAGGAAAACAAGACCATTCTTTACATTTGTGGTATCCAAGATGATCACTTTGGTTCAGGAAAACGTTTTTATTCTTTCTCTCATAGGATTTACCATCAATGTATAAACCATGTATATATTTTACTAATAAATATTGAAGAAGGTGGGGATTTTGACAATACCACTGTTACTGATCCCCTTTGTGTAAAAAAAAGTCACAACACATAGAAATGACAGAATACAGAAGCTAAAATAATGAAAAGTGTGTATCATAAAACCAATAGAAAACTGTGGTCCCTGTTTGTAGGAGACTGAGGCTACCAGATTGTGAGTTTGTGAACTGCCTGACCTTCATAGCAAGACTGTGCAAAAAGAAAGGAAAAGAGGGAGAGAGGAAGGGAAAGAGGGAGAGAGGGAAGGCTGGGGGGTGGGGTAAAAAAGATAAAATAATAAGTGAAAGAGAAGAGAAAGGTAAAATGCAAAGAATAAAATGAAAATAAGGCCTGGAGAACTTGTAACAATTTTTGAAAACGTAAAAAAAATTCATTTCTTTTCCAACTTGACCCGGGTTGGAATGGCTCCCGCAAAGGAGGGTGGCTAGAAGGCGGACCAGGCCTCTCCACCGTCAAAGAAGTGGTGACCCAGAAACACACCTTCAGCATTCACAACGCATCCACGGAGTGGCCTTCAAACGTGCCCCTCGGGCACTCAAAGAATCTGGAAATTCGACATGAAGGACATGGGTACTCCAGATGTGCACATTGATACTAGGCTCAACAAATATATTTGCACCAAAAGGAGTAAGGAATGTTCTGATCCGTGTCCATGTTTGTTTGTCCAGAAAACGTAATGAAGATGAGAATTCGCCAAACAAGCTGTATAGTTTTTAACTCATGTCCCTGTTACCACATTCAAAAATCTAGACAGTCAATGTGGATGAGAACTAACTGCTGAGAGTTAAATAAAGTTATAAAATTGCAAAACAAAATAAAACAAAACAACAATAACAACAACAAAAATTCACTACAAGTGAGGTTAACAAAAGTAAATAATTAAACAGGTAAGTATAAAGTGAACATTATCAGATTAAATGCTTTCATGCTGTGCTAACAAATCATTTAGAAAATACAACTGAATAGTATATCATTTTGACTTAATGTCAAATGGAACAGGAAAAGATGTGTATGGCATTGGTGAAGAAACAATAGAAAACTTGAATGAATGAATGAATGAATGAATGAATGAATGAATGAATGAATGGTTTAGGTTATCTATTAAACTGTATCAGATGATAAAATATAGAAAAGATGGTAATCCTGTTTTCATTCATAAATGTAACAAGATTCTAATTGTTATCATGGTGCAATTTTATTGATAATTTATAAAATCTTCACAGTATTTTTTAAAGAAATCAATTGGGGCTGGAGAGATGACTCAGCGGTTAAGAGTTCTTGCTGTTCTTACAGAGGACCTGGATTTGGTTCCCAGCTCCCACACAATAGCTCTCAAACACCTGTAACTTCAACACTCTTTTCTGACCTCCATGGGCATTGCATGCCCATGAAACACAAGCATATATGCGAAGCAATCATACAGATAAAAAAGTACATAAATAAATACAATTTTTAAAAATTTATTTCCTTCTTGAGATATTAAAACAGTAAGAAACCAGCAAATACTAGCAGTAACTTTGCGTAGGAAGCCAAGAAATATTTGTTGGACTTATGTTTGTTTGATTCTCTACTTAAAATAGATTTATTTATTTTTAACTGAAGTTTTGCAAATTTCATACAATAAATTTTGATCATAGGAAACTGGTGGATGTTGCAACAGGGAGAATCAGTCTAGTTTTAGGGTGAGACTCTCGGTAGACTGACCAAGCTCCAGTGACTAGACCCTCACCAAAGGGCATTTGAAGACACA
>NW_008340872.1:6403775-6403995 GCF_000622305.1 Nannospalax galili | reverse complement strand
ATATATTTTCATAGATTTCCATAGTTACTGCTTTTACTAAATTTTACCATGCATCTCAAAATATTCAAGGCAGTTTTTGATAAGGACTGTTGAAGGACTCTTAATTATGTGTTTTATTTCCCTGTCATACAAACTAAAAGATATTCCATATTTTAGATGGAAATCTTCTGCAATCATTATTATATATTTTCGTATGTTCTGTGTTCTCTCTCTCTTCCGG
>NW_008340872.1:6393466-6403763 GCF_000622305.1 Nannospalax galili | reverse complement strand
AAATACTGACTGTATTTTGAGCTTCTTGCTTTCATTATTTCTCCAACTTACTGATGAGTTTATCAGTTAACCTGATTATCTGTATTTTACTTTCAGTGTTTGCTTTCGTCTTTATTATTTCTTCTTCCTATGTTTTTTGTATTTGCCTTTTGGCTTTTACCTAAATGTAGCTATTTCTTTGCTTTTGTGTGTTCAGTTGCCAATGTTGAATAGTGAATATACTTAAAGCCCTGCCTAAGTTTTGTTTTATATTTTCAAAAACAAATCTAGATCCTCATATGTATATATCATCACTGTATAAGTGTCAGTTGTTTTGTTTCTTCTCTTTCATTCATTCCTTCTTTGCCTTTTGGCTTTTACCTAAATGTAGCTATTTCTTTGCTTTTGTGTGTTCAGTTGCCAATGTTGAATAGTGAATATACTTAAAGCCCTGCCTAAGTTTTGTTTTATATTTTCAAAAACAAATCTAGATCCTCATATGTATATATCATCACTGTATAAGTGTCAGTTGTTTTGTTTCTTCTCTTTCATTCATTCCTTCACTGAGGTAGATATTTCAATAGTTTTTTTAAATTGCACTCTAGTTTTAAACCATCATGGATGGTTAATATAAGAATAAAATTTTTAT
The DNA here is from genome assembly GCF_000622305.1 of Nannospalax galili. Lineage (NCBI taxonomy): Eukaryota > Metazoa > Chordata > Mammalia > Rodentia > Spalacidae > Nannospalax > Nannospalax galili. The sequence continues at coordinate 6,403,135 of NW_008340872.1, read as the reverse complement.
TTTTATAAATTACTGAGCTTTATTCAGACCACTGCAGCTTTTCTAAACACATACATTGTGTAAAACATTCATGGTTAAAAACACTTCTGTTTTCTATAGCACTGGTTTTTGTCATGTAAGCAAAGGTTTTTTTAATATTTTAATTATTAATTTTATTTTATGTGTATGCATGTATTGCCTGCATGTAGGTAAGTGCACCCGTGTCATGCAATGCCTGCAGAGGACAGAAGAGGCTGTCGGATCCCCTGGAACTGGAGTTACGGACAGTTGATAGCTGTCATGTGGGTGCTGGCATTCGAATCCAGGTCTTCTGCAAGAACAGTCAGTGTACTTAACTGCTGAGCCATCTGTCCAGCCCCACAAAGTATTTTTTAATATACATTATCTCCCTAATATTTTTAGCAATGTCATGTTATCTAAAATGAGTTGTATTCCTTTAAATATGCTTACTGCCTTCTCTCTTCCTATTGCTCCAAACTACATTAGCTCAAGCTTTATTTTGCAATTCTCAACTGAGCATAGATATTTCACTTTTATTATCAGTTATATTCATATCACAGTATAACTGTAATTTGAATTACATAAGACTTTTCACTTATACATCACAGGCTTTTTGCCACTCTTGTGTTTACCTTTCACATCACTGATAATTCTTTTTAAATTTTTATTTATTATATTTTTTATTTTATGTTTCTAAGTGTATTGCCTTCATGTGCATAAGTGCACTGGTGTTGTGCAATGCCAGAAGAGGTCAGAAGACGGTGTTGGATTCCCCAAGAACTGGAGTTAGGGACAATCATTTGTTAGCCACCATGTGGGTGCTGGAAATCCAACCCCGGTCCTCTGCAAGAGCAGCCAGTGTTCTTAACCACTGAGCCATCTCTCCAGCCCCATATTTGATAATCCTATAAAATTTTGTGTGTGTGCCAAGGCAGATGCCATTACTGACTACAGTCCAAACAAATAAAATGTAATTACATTCTTGGCTAGAATTACCACAGATCAAATATATATTACAGTCTGAATAGAATAGCAAGGCCTAAGAAAATGACATATGTTCTAAAAGTCCTGCCACTCAGCAAGCAATATCACTGGAATTTATGAATATCCCAAGAAAAGTACATGCCCAGAGCATTGAAAATGCAAAATCAAAAGAAATGCCTACACTAATATTTTCAAGGTACATGAATTTAGAAAGAGGTAAATCTGGTGATGTCATAGGCCAGCCTCTTGAAGGACAAAGAGGTGTATGCAAATTTCTAGAATAAGGAACTGAAGAACTATTTTAAATAGCAAAACAAACAATAAAAACAAGCATTTATCATGTCCAATTTTCCTTCATCCTTAAACAAGATCATGGAGGATAATCTTACTCATGTTTAAACCCCAGACCTTTGTAGATACATAACTAGTTCAAAAGGCCTGGCAGATAAGCCATTGGAAATATCGTCTTTACCAGAAGCTTTGTTTTTAATTAATTTCTTGAGAATTACATATAGAACATCTTGATCATATACTCCCTCCCTTATCCGTAGTCCCCACAGCTGCCGGCTAGATTTCATTTATTCTGTCATATATGTTAAGGTCTATGAGTCAAGCTTGTGTTGCCAAATGACCCTGGGTGTGTGTTCATCCCCTGAAGTCTATCTAGATTCACTCCCTTAAAAGAAAATCAATTCTCTTTCTACCAGTAGCCATCAGTTGCCAATAATTTTTCAGCTAAGTTTGGAGATTCTTCTCCATTTCCACACTTCTGTGCTGAGTTTTGTCTGGTTTGAGCTTGCATGTATTTTGTGCATGCAATCACTCGAGTTCATATGAGTAACTTCCCAGAAATCAGGAAAACTCTGTTTACATGTGGTTTCCACCACCGCTGGCTCTTACAGTCTTTCAGCCCCTCTTCCCCAGTGGTCCTTGAGCCTTGGGTGGCAGACTTTTGATATAGGTGCCCTACCCAGGGGCAAGCACTCTGCAATCTTTTTCTTTGTACTTTGGCCATTTCTGGCTTCTTGGGTTAATCACTATCTATTGCATGAGGAAATTTTACTGGTGAGAGATGAGAGGTGCATTAATAGTCTTTCTACTTCCTGTCTTGCTGTGTTCTCTAGGCCTTCAGTATAGATGTTCACTTAAGACTGGGATTCTCAGAAGCACTTATTCTTTGTGTTTGACCAGTTGTGGAACTCTTTAATAGTCTCCATCTAGTGCAAAAAAAGCTTTTTGATGAGTGGGGAGAGGTACACTTGCTATAAACATAAGGATACATTACTTAGAATGCAGTAATTAAATTGGTCTAGAAGTGTTACAATAGTAGGTTTTTCTCTAGAATTTATGAGTTTCCAGCCATGTTTATTTGTCTATGGTTACAGTGCCATACTTGAGTTTCATCCCATTGAGCAGGCCTAAGATCCAGTTAGATTGTTGTTGATTACCCTCAAAATAAAAGCAACTACCACAGCAATAGAGATAGTTTGCTGGGTAAATCATTGTGTGTATTACGCTTGATAGCTGGATAGGAACATTGGTTGACTTTCTTCTTTGGCAACTTGCATAGTATCCTCTGGTGTTATGAGAGCTAGTCTTCCAGAAGGAAACGTCCAGGTCAGTTCCAGCTCTATTGCTTAAAGTCCTATGCCTGAAGTATATCTTGTCTTCAGCAATAAGGTCTTACCTTCAAGTTCTGAGAGGCAATTAAGGGCTGTGGTAATAACCTGTATTATTTGGAGGTCTCTTGGACCACACTGCTGATCAACAACTTGAAGGGCTGTTTCTCTTGTCTGGCACTTTGGTTCTTTTGTTATATAGCCTTCAGCTATATACATGCAGTTGTATACATTGTGTATATGTATTTTGGGGTACACTTTAGAACTAATACATTTCCATTTGATTTTTCACACCCCTAAGAGTTGTTAATCCCTCCTCACGGTCCCCTTGTATAACCTTCCCGACTACTTCCCTCACTATTTTCCCTGTTTCCCACTTGATCACACCTTTCTCCTGTTATCCTGCTCTCCCTGCTCCTTCCCCCTTTTCCCATGGTTCATTACCATTTTCATGGTGCCTGTGGTTATGTCAGGATGTATACTCACATCTATGAATTTGGAACTAAGATTCACAAATGAGAGAGAACATGCAATGCTTGTTTTTCTGAGTCTGTTACTTTACGTAGTATAACAACGTCTAATTCCATCCATTTACCTGCAAATTCCATGATTTTGTTTTTCTTTATTAGTGAGTAGAACTCCATTGTGCAAATGTGTCACAGTTCCATTACCCATTCATCAGATGAGGGGCATTTAGGGTGTTTCCATTTCTTAGCTACTGTGAAAAGAGCAGCAACATGACTGTGCAAGTATCTAGGCAGTCGAATAAGTCCTTTGGGTGTATGCCAAAAAATGATATAGCCAGATCATATGGTAAATTTATATAGACACTTAGAAAACATCTGATTATCACAGAACTGGAATTTTGCTGAGGATTTCTAATTAGTGAAAAAAACCTTGAACACATAGTACGAGCAGTTAATCTAGCAAGAAGAAAGTATTCGCTAACACAGTGAATGTCAATGTTGGCATTATGTAGATGGACTCATGCTTTTTAAGACAATAGTGGCCTTGGCATGAGGCTTCAAGCCTTTCTCAGTTTAGGATGATTAAATGCATCCTTAACACTGGGAGTAATGTGTCATCATCTGCTGTCATAAAACACCAAGTTTATGGAAATTCCTGTGTTTTGTTCCTGGCCCTCCATACAACTTTCTAATTAAGAGTCTCATATTCTGTACAGGAAAGACATAATTTGATTACAGTGAGTTCAATCCATTTGATTACTGCAAAATGATTTCTCAGAGTAAATTATCAAACTCATCTCTGATTATTATTTCATTCCCCATATCAAAAGACCTGATAACACTAACAAAATAGATTGAACATTTCCATCTCCCAATGAAGTAATTGTCTCTGCAAATTAATAAAATAATCCAATTATAATTCATACTTGCATGTAGGTTAAATATATGAATAATTTACTACAAATCAAGCAAACATGGATTTTATTGCACTGTCCACAATTTTTATTGCATATTACCAAATTGATACTATGTTATATAAATGATCAACCACTTGCAGTTGCTGAAGTTATCCACACCCTGAGTGAAGGATTTGTTCTCAGTCTCTTTACTGACCTATATCAAATGACAAGCCAAAGAAACTTCAGAAAGGAATTAAAATACTTACTAATGTTGTCCTAGGAAATGCCTAGATATTTGACTTACTAAGAAATCCCAGAAACTTCTTTCAGCCTCAAAGAGCTAACAAGAAATAATTATTCATTGAAATTTTATTTTTCAGATATCTGAGGCTAAAGCCAGGACACATTGTGTTGCAGGAGATAGATTTACTCAGTTTGCTTCTTGAATACATTTATTGAGTGATATTCTGAGTTACCCAAGATGGACAGACATCGAGACAGATGATCAGCTCTTACAAAGCCCTTGTTGTTACAAGTTTTAAAGCAAACGCCTGCCCTCCAGCAACCCTAACACTCCAGGCCTAGCATACATAAACAGATGAGCAATGGTGAGCAGCAGAGGGAACTGTATGCAGTGCGGCGATAGTGGGAAAAGATACAAGTAAATGATCCAGTTGCCATGGTTTTCCAGAGTCATGTCATGTTTCTAAATCTGATTGCTTGCCTTGCTCTTAAATTTCAATAAATAATCATTCAAATAAATTGCTTTATAAATATAGTGAGAGATAATTTTTATAAGCTTCTTGAATATGGTGCTGAACTGATGGCTTAGTATTAAGGGAACTTCCTTCTCTTACAGAGAATCTGGCTTCAGTTCCCATCACCCACATGGCAGTTCACAACCACCTGTAACTTCAATTCCAGGGAGTCAGATATCCTTTCCTGGCCTCTGCTGGCTCCTGCATATATGTGGTGCCCTTAAACCCAATCAGGCACACACACACACACATACACACACACACACACACACACACACACACACGCAAACAACAACAACAACAAAAACTAAATGAAGGTTATTGAATGTGATATTTCGACTTGTTGATGTGGACATCTCTAAATTATGTATGCTTACTTGCATTTCTTTACCATGTATTTTTCCATTTTTTAGCTATATGCTCAAAGTGGGCCACCTGGACCACTTGGTGGATCTGTTTTTAATTATTTATGAAAACCCCTACACTACTTTCCACATTAGCTGTCCTGATTCTCATTCCCACCAGCTGTGCATAAATGTCACTATTGTCCTCTACCTCGAAAACACTTGGTAGTTACTGTCTTTTGTAAAGTAGCTCCTCAAACTGGGAAAAAATGGTTATGTCACTGTGCTTCTGACTTATATTTTCTTGTAGCTAACTTTGGCTGCTGTTAGCTGAATGGTTTGTTTGGCATGAAGCATACAAATAGCAATGTTACTTAATGGATCCTTGTAGTAGGCCATGAGAGAAGTGATTGTTCAAATTGGAGATATATCAGTAGAGCCTGAGAGATGTGAACAGACTTAAAATAGAATTTGGCCACAGAATTTATTGATTATTATAAAAAGGGGAGATGACATGAAGCAAAAAAAAGGTTCAAGGCTAATTTTCAGAATCTGTTGATAAGTAGATTGATTACGGTGCTGCTTAATGTGGAAAATAAGGGGACGCGATGATCTGGGGTTTTAACAGTCTTAGATTGATTATGGTACTGCTTACTGTGGAAAATAAGGGGAAGCGACGATCTGGGGTTTTAACAACCTTTAGAATGATATACTTGACCCTCGCATGGTGTTCTCAAGTTAGCCCAGTATAAAGAGTTTAAATAGAAATGTATCCTTTATAGACAGAGATGGTATCAGAAAGTTTTCAGTCCTTCCCCACCTGTTTCTTTCTATGCTGGACACAATTCGTGCTCTTGGTGTTATTTATATTTATTGGGAAAATTGAAAATAACAAATTAAAAATATTATCTAAACATGGCCCCCACCTAACTATGTTTACAATCACAATGTAAAGAAATCCAAAATAAAATAATAAATAAAAATAACAGTACAAAAAAGAATTAATGTCAAGCTACAAAGAAATTATATATGTATATGTAATATATCTTAAGATGAAATCAGAGTGGTAAAGTTAAACAATGGTCAGTACTACAGCATTTTCTTTTATTGGTTAGAGGCATGTAGATAAAGCTTAGAAGACCATCAGTTTCTTCTTAGATGAGCTGAAATTTATTCATCTGTTTTCTCTAGTTCCAGGACATTTCCTGACAGAAAGAATACATTCAATAAACATTTGGTGAATTAATTAAGCATGGCAGTGATAGGAAACATTTAAATTTTTTGGCAACATCATCCCCTTAGGTGAGTTTAGAATGCTCATGACTTTATTTGACTGAGATTGACAGCCTTTTTTCAGTGAGGTGTGGTATTTGAAATCATTGTCCTTAGGGATAAAGATGAAATCACACTGAGCTTCAGGTTCACAGTGATCCAGATAATAAGATATGGTAAATTCCATGTTCTCTCTGCAACTCTGTCTCTTTGTATCTGTCTCTGGCTCTCTTTATCGCTGTTTCTCTTCTTATCTCTCTCTCTTTGGGCATGCCTACTTTGAAAGTCTTCCAGTTGCTTCAGCTGATGTTTTCTCTCTTACCGATTATTTCCCACTCAAATCCACAACACTCCTATCTTCTTTCTTTTCACATTAACATACCCATGTCCACTCATGTACATTTGTAATCACTTACATAAACAGAATTGATGTTCCTTACTTTCTGTACTTTTACGCACCTACCTATCACTCAGACATCATTTATTCCAGGAAGATTCCAACCTCCCACCATCCATTATCCAATTATTCCTTGTACTATTTTAAGAATAACAACTATCAACTAATATTATAATTGCTAATAGATTAGTAGTATCTCCATATGAATTATACATATGAGGAAAAGATTTGAGACATATATGAATTGTAATATTATATAGCAAACACTTCTACAAATATGTATCTAACACAAATTGACTTCAGAGTATCAATTGTATAAGCAATTTCATAAATACACATACAAAACAGTGAAGGAAATTATCATAGTAAACAAGTATGAGTAATATTGGGCTGGAGAGATGGCTCAGCAGTGAAGAACACTGACTGTTCTTGCAGAAGCCCGGGTTTGAATCCCAGCACCCACATGGCAGCTAACTGTAACTCCAGTTCCAGGGCATCTGACAGCCTTTTCTGTCCTTAGTGGGCATTGCATGACAAGGGTGAACTTACCTAAATGTAGGTATAACACTCATACACATAAAATAAATATAATAAATAAAATATAAAAAAGAAGTATGAATACTATCAATTGTAAAATTGTGTCATTTTTAAAAACAAGAATTGACACAGGGTCTCATCTCAGTACCCCAAGCTGGTCTCAAACTTGCTGCACAGCCAAGAATGACACTGAATGTCAGATTCTCCTGACTCCTCCTCCAGAGTGCAAGGCCTAGTGCGTAAACAGCCACACCTAGTTTATGTGAGACTACAGATAGACCCCGAGGATTTTGCATGCTAGGAAAGAAATCTACCAACTGAGCTACTTCTCTACCCACCCCCCACACCATATAAATAATTTTAATTGGAAATTGTAGACATATGAAAATGCTATGATTTCAGGAGGACTGGATAGGTGGTTCCAAGGTTGAGAGCACTGGCTGTTTTTGCAAAAGACCCCAGTTCAATTCCCAACACCCACGTGTTGGCTAGCAACTGTTTGTAACTCCAGTTCCAGGGAATCTGATGCTCTCTTCTGACCACCATGAGCATTGCATGACAGGGTGCACAACACCTTGCTTAATCTTAATTATGTAGATAATGTTCTAAGTTAATTTAACTGTAACCTAAGTGTTCAATTTGGTAATGTCTGCAAGTAGCACATTGCAGAAAGTAAGTCTACTGAGCTAAAAGCATCTGGGGCTCTTTATTAAGCCATCAAACCAACATGGGTGATAAGAATATTCTTTGTAATAGGACCAGCACAGCCATAGCCACACCCAAGTTTGAGTCCACTATCAGAGCTGCTCCATGGCAAGTAATTTCAAAAACCAATAGTTAGTTTAAGAAGAAAGGTGGTTTTCCTTAATATAAAAGTCACGGATCCTTATATTTACTGGCAGTATGCCAGTCATCACTCATCAAAGAAGCTTCCTTTGCAACAGATGGAGACTATTACAGAGTTTCACAACTGGTCACACACAGAGATTGTCTATAAATTGCCCAACTCTGAGTGAAATATCTACAATGGAACCTCTACAGCTAAGGCTCACAGAACATAGAACAAGGGGCATGGAGAATCTCTCAGCTCTCATCAAGGACACTCCCTCATGCAACAGATTGCCATGAACACAAAACGACAAAGATGACCAAAGCACAGAGAATAAGACTCTGTAGAGTGTGGATCCTTGGACAGATCCTTGGATCCCTATATTAAACTCCACCCACCCTGGGCTCAGGGACCACTGTTGAAAAGGGGGCAGAAAGAATGTAAGAGCTGGAGGAGGAGGTCCACAATTCTTATGTAAATACTGTGATCACCTAAACTCCAAAGCCCTTGCATTTTTTTACAGCATGTGTCCTTCTAAACATATTTTACATAGACTATTATTAAAATCTGAGATCATGTAGCAGTTTACCTCAGACCTTTCTCTTGTGAACCTATAGCAATGGTGTCAGCATGCAGAAGACAGATGCAAACTCAAGCAGACAAAAACCTAGCATAGAACTGTGGAGATCGGCATCAGGCCACAGTCTTAGCTAAAGACTATTGGCAGCTGATTACTACTGGGTGAAGGAGAGCTGATCTCCATAAAGTGAGGAACTTTAGATAAGCTGACTAGACTTCAATGAATGAAATTTCAAATGCTAACTTCTTATGTAAATACTGTGATCACCTAAACTCCAAAGCCCTTGCATTTTTTTTACAGCATGTGTCCTTCTAAACATATTTTACGTAGACTATTATTAAAATCTGAGATCATGTAGCAGTTTAGATTGGGGAGCACATATTTTCTTGTAGGTATAAAACAAGACATGCAAAGCACAGTCTGACAAACAAATTTGATGAATAAGGTTAGCATTTTTTCCACAACCAAAAGGTTATTCTCCATTCTGACATGTTAGCAAGTATCGATTCCTTGGCATGAATTCTACTTAGAGGACCTTAATCTGTCCATGTAGTTAAGGATTGATTAAAGTCCTTGGTACCAACAGTCTTTATGACATAGTGATGTGCATATAATTTATATTTGGGTTTCCAGTAATACTGAGAAGGCTATGCCTCTCCATCTACAAGTCTGTGAATGTTTCGTGGTCATTTTTCTTAAGTCACCTTTGGCTGGGCATCTTTGCTCATGCCTTTCATCCAGAAAAGGAAGCAGAGGCAGGCAGATTCTGTGAGACTGAGGCCAGCCTCAACTACATAGCGAGTTCAAGGCCAGGTGTCAGGTGTGATCACAGAAAGACATGGTCTCAAAAAGATTTAAAAAAAAACAGTCAATCAATCAATCAATAAATTTAAGAGTCATCTTTGCAATGTACAAATAAATCCATGGACACATTTAACCTCTCAGTCTTGTGACCTAAATAATCCACCATGTGTTTATGCACT
>NW_008340872.1:6380912-6392979 GCF_000622305.1 Nannospalax galili | reverse complement strand
TATTTGGGTTTCCAGTAATACTGAGAAGGCTATGCCTCTCCATCTACAAGTCTGTGAATGTTTCGTGGTCATTTTTCTTTGAATGATGACACCTTTAGATAAGAGCATTACCTCATGCCCATGTATCTCAGCATCAGGAAGAAAGTAAGAGACAGATGTTTGGGTAGCTATGATTAAAACACTTAAATACTATAATATACTTTATACATATTTACATAAAACAATTTGAAAAAAAAAGGATATTGGAAGGCTTTTTAAAGCAAGATTTAATGACTTACTTATTTAATGACTTTACTACCAATAAATTACATTAAAAAAGAAATTCCAGGAAACAAAATAAAATCAATTATTGTTAAATATCTAGCCAGTAATTTTATTTTGGTCTATTTTCCATTTATTTTCTTAAAATATTCCTTATATTATTTCATTCTGAATAAGTTCCTTTGGCAACCCAGTTTCTATTTATATGTGCCTAAATTATACTATGAATAGTTCTTTCTACAAATAAGTGCCCCTTTAAAGGCCTCCATGCTATGGACCTTGCAAGATTTATTCATATTAGCTTTCAGTCTGCCTTCTCTTTCAGAAGTCTCAATGACCAGCAGTTCACTATGGCTACAAGATTAAAAAAAAAAATTGTTCTTTGATTTAAGAAGTAGGACACATGAAACATCAGACACTTTTTGTTGTATATCACTTACAAATATGTTATAAAATTTGTGTTGTGACTTCTTGTGCATTCCACCTTCCCATGAGCAAAGCATCAGATCCACAATCATCTGTCACTCAATATGGATTGACTAGTATCCGCTGACATATCAGATTCAGAAATCATCACTGTTCCCACTGGCTGTGAGTTCATTAAAATGTCAGTGTTAGGAAACATGGGATAAATAACATACCAGGGCACTAAGTTATGTTTTATCTTGTTAAATAACATTCCACCTTCCCATGAGCAAAGCATCAGATCCACAATCATCTGTCACTCAATATGGATTGACTAGTATCCGCTGACATATCAGATTCAGAAATCATCACTGTTCCCACTGGCTGTGAGTTCATTAAAATGTTAGTGTTAGGAAACATGGGATAAATAACATACCAGGGCACTAAGTTGTGTTTTATCTTGTTAAATAAGATAAGAGATCGTCATAGCTCTGATTTTGCCAGTCAAAAACTAAGATGAAGGTAATTTGAGCAATGGGCCTAGACAGAAAATAGAAGCAATAAACCTTAAAGCTGGCTGATATTGGTTTTTCTTTCTGTTATTTTTTACTTCGTATGTGGGGCTATTTAAAGTTAAGAAAGATTTCTATTAGCATTGATAACACTATTTCCCTCTTATGAAAAATAAAGAGCTCGAATATTTACTTTCCTCAACACATCTTTGTAAAGTCGTTACATGCACAACGTGTCCGGTAATCACTGTATGAGCCAATTGCGAATGTTGACACTGAAGCTCTGCCAAATTTTTTCAAGACATTGTTTAAACAAAACAACAACAACAAAAAATCACCCTCCAATAAGGAGTGCAGGTGCAGGCTTGAGTAGACGGGATTATAAGCAAACTGACCAGCAAAAGAAGCCTTGAGACTCACTTTGTTCGGTTTTATTTTTTTCAGATATGGTAATTAGTTGAAGAAAAACAACCAAAAGGATATGGAGTAGAAAATGCAAATCATGGAGATTGAGAGGTTCAATATGGAGTCATGCAGCAGAGCTGTAATTTCAGAGAAAACGTTTAAGACCACAAAGCAAGATTTACTATGGGAAATAGAGCTGTTTTTGACAATGCATTACTAATGCTGCTAATGAATGAGTCTGAAAGTGTATCCTGATTAGAGGTAATTAATGCTAATTATTGCACTACGGGTAGAAACCTTGATTGTAACAAAATATATTCTGGGCAAAACAACAATTATGTATTTATTTGGTATTTTTTGTGAATATCTATTCTTTATTATTTGTTAACTCAATCACTTATTTAGGAGGCAGATTTCTGCTCTAGGAGCTCTGGCAATCATACAAAAAAGTTACTAAAGCAAAACAAGTCACTTACGGAAATCACAATTACCGCCTGCCTTTCCCATGTTATGTCCTTAAAAGATTTACTATATATTACTCTTTTTTTTTTTCTTTTTCTGAGACAGGGTCTCCCTGTAGCCACAGCTGGACTGGAACTTTCTATGTAGACTAGGCTGGCTTTGAACTCACAGAGATTCACCTGGCTTTGTCTCCCAAGTGCTGGGATTAAAGGTATGTGCCGTCATGCCTGGCTTTTGTTTTGTTTTGTTTTTGTTTCTTAGTCTTCTTTTAATAGTATATGTTCAGTTTACAAGTATATAAAGTAAACGAATTAACAATCATGTTGGGGTAGACCTGAATAAACAAATGTCGAGTCTTATAATAAAGACAGAGGAAGGTTCTTGTGGCTCAGAGGATGAGTGAAGAGATCATCTAGTTCTGCCTGATATGACAGAATAGGATATGTGAGGAGAGGAAGAAACAGTCCTCAGATGCTATAGTGTTCCAATGGAGACTTTACCATTAATTCATTATAGCCTGCTGGATGAATGAAGGAGGCACCATTACAGAAAGCTCGAGCTAGGTATGGACAGGAGGATCAGGGAGTACAAGCAATTGGAAACGTTTAACTAGGGAAAACACAATAAAATGACTCTTGGCAGATCATGAGATAATGGCTGAAATTAGTCACTAATTCAAACACTACAACATGACAGAATTTCAGATCCTACTTATGGAATCAGATTTTTCATATTAAGTCCTGAAGAGGAAGGCCAAGGACAGGCTTCTTACTGGCAGACAAAGAATAGACTTATAAGAAAAGTGACTGCAAAGGCAATGAAAACAAAGGAGTCAAATTAAAAATAGTAAATACTGGAAGCCAAGCAGCAAAGCAGTCTCAATGCTAAGGGCCACGTAAAGTGCCATGAGATGTCTCAAGAACACTGTTAAATTAGTAGTAGGTTGCTGATGGATTAAGGACAATCACAAGCAACAAAAAAGTCAATAGAGGTCCTGATGAGAGGCCCTGGAAAAATAATTTCAAGTCTTGGATTGGAAAGAAATTTAAAGAACTCTAGATAGCAGTGATCTGGTGTTGAAATAGGCTTTTTAATATCAAAAGACGTGAGCATGTTTACAGATTAAAGGGGAGGTCTCAATGGAAAGAACACGAGAGACACTGAAAATATTGTAGTCAGACAGGATAATTTATCAAGCAAGGCATTAAAGGAGTTGGCATTTAAAGAAAAGTGGAGGAATGATATTTTGGACAGGAGAGAGGATATGGTTTCCTCTGAGGATGAGATAAATGGGGAAAAGACAGGTGCAAATGTAGATAAGTGTGAGGGAAAAAAATCAATAGGATTTTTTTTCCCTGATAGATTTTTATACTCGCTATAAAATAAAAGGCAGGTGTTGTAGGTGTCTTAAATAGACAGTTTGATGGGTGATGGAAGGAGGGTAGGAGACCACAGTGAAAGCAAGGAGGAGGCATGCACATAAGTGGAAGGGTGTTGAGTAGTCCTGAGGACTCAGCCAAAAGGAGAATGCTGCAAAAGTGTGGCAGTGCTTCTCCACCAAGTCCACGCAGCCCAATCAGGAGGATCCTGAGTCCAGAGGAGACAGTTCTCAAATTAATACACAGATGAAGATTGAAAGGATTGCGTGATAGAAGATAGGCTGCTGAAAGAAATGTGACTACTGAGACATACTGCAGACAGGAAATCATAGAGCTTATTTATCAAATGGCCACACTTGAATACCAAGGGTGAGACTTTTAATAGTCAAGCTAGAGCTCAGGATATAAGCTACTGAACATGTACTGGATTTAAGTGAAGACCATAGCAAGTTCCTTTAAGGAGGATCGTGATGGTAAAGCACAATCAATCTTGACTGCATGGGGGAAATGACCTGGCTGTGTTAGAATTGTGAGAGCTGGAAGATTTGGAGGTTTAGGTGTGTGACTATGGCCTTCAGAAAAAGGAGCACTATTTCATGTTAGACTGGATCAAACCTGACTTGTTAAAGGAGAATGGAGGTGAAGAGGTGACAGAGGAGTTTTGAGGCTAGACTTCAAATTGGCTGTCTACATGATAAATACAGGAATTTGAAACCAGGTACCATAGCATTCAAGGTTTTTGAGTGAAGGACTGCAACGGTGGTAAGTGACAGACAGATACCAGAAAATATGATCAGATGCTGGAGGAAGAGAAGAAACATGGGACTCAGAAGTATGGTAGTGTCCAGTGGAAGCAAAGTTGACTGTACTACGGATCAGGAGCATGCAGCATGGATGCCAGCTTTAACCAACAGCTAAGGACATAGAACTGACAATCCTCCTCAGTATGAGGGTTATTTCTGCATTATTGCTTCTTAAACTTGTCATTTCATTTTATTATCTGTAAAATGAAAATTATATTCTTTCTTTATGGTGCTGTAAATAGAAGTAAACAGGTATATATAGGTCAAGGACTTAGAAGAGAAATTTGAATATGGTGAGTACAGTCAGGTAGATGCGTGCTTTCCTCCTCATCATCAGTATTTCTCATTAAACATAGAGTAAAGCTTGTGTGCCTTTCTCTCTTGGTCCCATGGAGTTTTGCATGTAATTATCACTTAGGGAGTAGTGCTTCCTTCATCACTGAATGGGATGTGAATACCTAGTAAATACTGAAGATCTGGCAGAGAAGAAGCAGGAAAACAGAACTGATGGGAAGCCAGAGCAGAATGTACTGCAATGCACTATGGCTCGGATGACAGAAGGCATGCTATGTGAGTGGTGCTTAGTAAAGCTGCCTCGTGGACACAGCACTTCCCACACCACTGAATATATCATATATCTTATATATACTCAGTATACACTTGGTTTTAGGTTAAAGTGACAGATGGGGGAGGAAGACTACTTGTCATTGGAAGGTAGAAAAATGATAATCCATATCACATAATGCAAAATACTTGATAAAATTACTTTTTGTAATAATTGACAAAACACAAATTAAACTTCCTGTTATAGATTATGAAGCAAATTCTTTACTGTATCATCATTTCTCCTAGTTAGTAACGTTATGGTATTTCAAAAGTTAATATTCTAGAACAGATTTTTGAGGGAAAAATGATGCCTTATTAAAAATTAAATTACCCTGGAAACTTTATGCAATTAACTTCACTTTTACTACCTCAAATAATACTTCTTATTTGTAGTAGTGTGATTTATTGTGCTGCTACGATCTGGAGGGAAAAGAAAATAAATGAAACATACATTTAGTGTATTTGCAAAATGTTATTGAATTTCAAAATCCCAAGGAATAAGACTGTAAGAAAAAGAAATAAATGAGCAAGAAATTCATTTTGCTCATGACATACAATGCTGAGTAAGAAACTTACAGGATCAGTAATGATTTTACTCAGATCGGTAATACAATAGCTTGACTTTCTGCTACAGAATGTTTTTAAGTTTTCAAATAAATAAACAACTAAAAACTGACATAAGCTATTTCTTTCAATAAATATAATTTAGAGTTAGAAAATTATGAACTGGAAAAGTGAAAAATAGGAGAAGATCCATTTAGATATTTTCGTGGTCTTACAATAATAAATGCTGACAATTTTATGTATATTTTACCTATAGTTTTCATTTCTACTTTAATGCATTTTAAAATTTTCCCATACACACAATGTTTTGGATAGACTTTCTACTTGATGTTATTAGTGTAATTTTTAGATGAAGCAAATATTTCCTAAATAATTACTTGATCAGTAATTAGACAATTCTCAAAAGACTTTATAGATCCATGATTTTTAAGTCACTTGTCCACATAATAGGGAGCCTTGTTAACCCTTTGAGAACAAACACCTACTCCCCATGTCGAACTATGTTTTGCTGTTTCTTTAAGCAGATGAACATCTGTGGCAGTTTTCTGCTGTTCCCTACCTTGATGGTTCAAGATACCCATGCCCTTCTTCAGGAGACAGAAACCTTCTGGGGAAGACAATTGAGCGCTTGCAGACCAACGGATGTTTTCTACTTGAGATTTTCTTAAACGTGTCTCAGAATACCAAATGAAAGAAGGAAGTTGAAATTGGATGTCAGCAAGGACACACAACATCTGTTCTGACTGAAGGTCATGAGGAGGGCCTGAAAAGTGCCTTCTCCTTAGAACATGAACTCACTTAACTGGCAGGGACTCAGATGCACAACGAGAGGATATTCTGTGGTCTGTGGATTGCTGCAACCACACAGCAATGTGGAGGGTGAATCTTGCTTCTGCTCTCCAGATGTGTGGAAAAGCCTGTCTGTATGACGGAGTTCAGGCTGTGAAAGTAGAAATGGATATTGGTATGAACTGTGTTATTGATGAAAAAGAAAAGTATTGTTTGACTTTTGCACTCTTCCTCTGAAAATTACATCTCACTGTGATTGAAGGAATCAATCTACCACATGGATGTCTCTATAAATATTAAATATTATATTTTTTTCTTCACGAATCTTGATAATTTTATACATTATTCTTACTTTCATTTCCTTTTCAAATGACTCCCCTGTGGCATGGAGAGATGGCTCAGTGGTTAGACTGCATACTGGTCTCATGCACAAGACCTGTGCAACCCAAACCAGACAGGGGCCCAGCACTGGATAGGGGAGGTAGGCAGAAAGTCCTAGCCCTAGCTGAGGATCAATTGACATTTGATAGATGCTGAGAAAGAGTCAGTTTTCCTTACTGGTGTGAATAGCCTCACAACCAAGAGCACTTGGGAATCACAGATTATACTCAATAGGCCTTTAAAAACAAGAACTACAGTGATTAAATAATTTCTGTTTACATATCATCAAACCTCGCAGTTTCAAAATCATTTTTATACTTCCACAAAATTTTTGTAACAGATACAAAACTAGAAGCAATTTAAATGCCACTCAACTAATTAAATTTGTAAAGGAAATGTGATACATTTATGCAATGGCGTTCTATTCCGCAGCAAAAAATAAAAGATATTTTTCCAGGTAAATGGATAGAACTGGAAACTGTTGTACTGAGTGAGGCAACCCAGACTCCGAAAAACAAGAGCTGCATGTTTGCTCTCATTTGTGGTCCTAACTCTAACTCTTTAGAACAGAGTATATATCTTAAGAGAACCGCAGGAGCCAGGAAAGTAGAAAATCAGCATCGGGGAAGGGATAGAAAAATGAGCTCAAGAAAGAGGAATAACAGGACACAGGAACTAATCGAGGGAGAAATGGAAAAAATAAAAAGTATTTAACAGGGGCGGGAGTTGTATAGAGGGAGAGTGATGAAAGAAAGATAAATAATACTAAGGAAAAGTATTATCTCTTAAGCCTGCTTAAAAATGCTCATATAACATGTATACGAGTGTGTATGTACAAATGGAGCCTATCTAACAAAAGTCTCGGTGCCAAACAAGGTAAATCTCCCTTTGTGTTGTTGGTTGGGGTACTCCAAGAGAATCCCCAAATAATATAGACAATTACCATAGCTCTTTGATGTCTCCCAGGTAAGGCCCTATTTCTGAAGACACCACATGCTTTGGACACAGGACTTGCACTAATTGAGGTGGAACTGACCTGGAAGTCTCCTCCCTGAAGACCAGCTCTCATGGTATCAGGAGGCGCCATGCAAGCTTCAAGGGGAAAAACAAATAAATGGTTCTAACTAGCTGCAAAGCCTATGAACCATAATGCCCAGCTCAGCAAGATATTCATATTGCTGTAATAGTAGCAATTTTTTATGTTGTGGGTAATAAACAGATGTCTAATTGGATTTGAGGCCTGATCAATAGAAAGCCTGATCAAAGCCATGAGTAAAGCTTCTTTTTGCATCAGATGGAGACTATTACAAAACTCCACAACTGATCAAAATGCAGACAGTAAGTCACCATGTGGTTCCTAGCTCCAGTTGATGCATCCACAGCGCAACCCCTATATGTAACTTCAGGGCCCATTTCCAAACAGGGAGTAGAAATATTGCAAGAGCCAAAGAAACGGGACTCCTGCTGCTGGATCTCGCATTCTAGACACGACACAGCAGCTGCACTCATGAAATCCCCATAGTACTCAGCCTAATAAGATCTGCATGGTGATAATTCCAGTGAACATGCCAGTTTGGATGAGGGAAGTTTCACAGGGTCCTACACTAGATGAAGAGCAAAGGGAAACCATGGATGCTGGGGGAAGGGAATCGGCTTTCTCTTTTTCTTCTACGGATTAACTCCCTAATGGGTTTGCTAATCTCAAGTGGTCAGCCCTAAACATGTACACAGGTGTACCACTAAATGAACTCAATGCATTATATATACATACATGCATATACATATATCAATCTATATATGTATATATAATAGTAATAAAGAAGAGGATAAGAAATTGGGAGAGTGTCTGAGAAGGAGCACAGAAGGTATTAGAGGGAGTAGTGGCAGAGGTTGAAATGATGTAAGTATAGGACTCATATATGGAATTCTTAAAGAATTGTTTAAAATTAAAAAATTAACCACATCTGCCTCTAAAGGATTTTTAACTTAAGCCAAATGCCAACAGGCATAGTAAACAAAAGTCTATAAAATTTAGGATCAAAGCAAGCAGACAGTATTAAAAGACTTACACATGATTTGTTCCTTCTTAAAATGTGATCCTGAGATCAGGAGGACAAGTACTTAATTGTGAAATAATCAGAGAAAACGCATCTCTGTCTTGGAAGATGTGTCTCCTGACCGCTGAAGGCCCCTTCATGGTTAAACACCTTGGAAGCTGCAGTTAGGTTCTTCACACACTATCATAAATGAAGGCACCAGGGCATTTTCCCAGTGGTCACACATGAGCACTGATTGTCTCCATCCTTAAAGGGACCCAGTTTCAATATCATTTGCATTGTGGCTTACACACACACACATACTCACACCACACACACACACACACACACACACACACACACAATTCTTCCAGTGTATCTTGGAAAGAAACCATCTCCTCTTGTAAACTTTCACAGAAACTTCTTAAAAATCCACCTTTCAGAAGCCAACATGTGGCTACTTCTCTCTCTCTCTCTCTCTCTCTCTTTCCTTTTCTTTGTCTCTCCATCCTTCCCTCCCTTCTCTTTCTCCTCTCTCTTCCCCCGAAATGTGTCAAATATGCTCTCCCTCACTTTTCTAAATTTTCTGTGACCCTGCACTGAACCAAGAAGGAAAAACCTTCATTCAGTAACAAGCCTATACACAGAAAAGCCTAAAGGCTCTAATAAAAGACTAATATAACTTCTAAATACAATCAGTTGAGTTCCCAAATACCAAATCAAGTTTTAAAAATAAGTAACATGTTTAGATACCAGTAGTGAGAGGAATACTTACAAATATCATCATGAAATGATTCCCATCCGCAGTAATTACAAAACTCAATGCATTAAATACACAGGAATAAATTTAGCAGATGTAATACAGAGATCTCTACAATGAAACTGCATACCTCTAAGAAACAAGATTATAGAGGGTTAGAAAGAGGAAAGACTCCCCATGTTCAAGGACTGGAAGAATCAACATTGTTAAAATGACTATGTTGCCTAGAATTATCTACACTATATATTCACTATCATCCTTATTACAATATCAAATGTATCAGTTTTGTAGATGTACAGAGAATATCCTCATACAAAGGCACAGAAGCTTATGAAAACCAGGACAACCTATAAAGAGAAAGCTATAACATCACACTAACCTCAAAATTAACATGCTATACTTTTCAAACCAGCATGGTACTGGCATAAAAATAGAAACAAAGACCGATATAAGAGAATGCTCATAAATATCCCCATGTGTTTAGAGGCAACTATTTTCAACAGAAGTCTCCCAAACATACATTTGAGAAACAAGACACTCGTACATCAAGGCCTCTAGTAAAGCAGATATCCACATGCAGGGTATTGAAATTTAAACCCCAGCTCTGAGTCTACAAAATAAATCCACAAAAGTGATTCAAAGCTTAAATCTAAGACCCCAAAGTCTCCATACCGGATATTTTGGATCATAATGCAAATAGCAGTGAACAAACACAAAAATATATAAGTAGGATTTTATCAAACTAAGAAGCTTGTGCACAGCTAAGAAAATAGTCTATAGAACGAAGACAAAACCTACAGACTTGGGAATGTTTTTGGAAGCTATTCACCTAAAAAAGATTACTATCCAGAATATGTAAGGAGCTTATGATAGTCAATTTCCAACAAAACAATAAGTAATCCAATAAAAATTGAGCAAAGAATATGAATAGACACTCTGAAAAGAAAATTTCATTTCTTCAGCAAATTGAGTAAAAAACTTTCCTATTTATTAGCTGTTAGGTAAATGCAAGCCAAGCAAAGCAATATCATTCCACTGTCGGGGGCAGTTATTATCAAAAGTCAAAAAAGAGCAGACAGGAAAGTATGTGAAGAAGTGGGAACATGTTTAAATCCAATTTACTGATCCATTATCAGATCAGCATGGAAATTCCTCCAAAACTGAATACGTGTGTGTGTGTGTGTCTGTGTGTGTGTGTGTCTGTGTGTCTGTGTGTCTGTGTTATTTGTCAACTATATTTTCCAAATCCAAAGTAAAGTCAACAGCAAATGCTGGGAACCATATAGAGCAACATGCCTACCTTCATAGTGGGAGTGCTGCCTGGTACAGAGACTTCAGGAGAGAGTTCAGTGGTTTCCTACAAAACTAAACGTACCTGTACATAAAGTTCATAGGTCACATTCAGTGATTTACTCAACAAAGCAGAAAAGTGCACCCATAATAGAAACGCAAAGCAGCACATAGTTGTTTATATCATCTTTACTCAGAATTGTTACATCTTGGAAGCAACTAGTTATCCTTCAGTAGTTAAATGGACACATAAACCATAAAATAAAGATATTTTGTTCATTTATTTACTATTTGTTTACTTAGTCAGGAGTCACCTAGTTAGTGGTTAGTTAGTTAGTTTGGTTGTTTGTTTGTTTGGTTGGTTGGTTGTTTTTGAGAAACAATCTCACTATGTAGCCCTGGCTGATCTTGAACTTGGAGAGTCAACCTTGCTGGTCTTGATCTCACAGAACCTGCCTCCCAAGTGCAGGGTTTAAAGGCATGTACCATTGATGCTTGACTTATTCATATATATTTTTTTTACTTAGACAAGCTCTTCTTGTGTAACCCAAGCTGATCCTGAACTTCCCCCTCTCCCTCTAAGGTCTGCAGTTACAGACATGTGATACCAAACCTTGCTTAGATGTTGGAACATTATTCTACAATAAAAAATATGGCTATCCAATACAAATACATAGGAGAAATTTAAATGGACATTACTAATAAAAGAATGCAATCTGAAAAAAGTAACATACATCATAATTTAACTATATCACCTTCTAGAAAAGTACCAGAGAAAATAAAAGGACGAATTAGTGGTTGATGGAGATTGGGAATGGTAATGAATAGGAGAACACACATGATTCTGATTATTGAAAGTATTGTATATTGATCAGACAGTGCTAGATATATATCATTATGTTACAGTAGCAAGAAGCCCACTGGGAGAAGGCTCGTCAGTATAATAAGAATCTTCAGCCTGGATGAAGACCAGCTTTCCATTTTTGCCAGATCTCATGGGTCACGAGTCCACTCCTAGTAGGACAGATTTACCTTAAGTTATGTAGAAGAGATGGGCAGAATACCTAGTGCCTTACTGAGATGCTGAACTTTTCCGACCCAGATTCTCACGTCCTCTTAGAGCAATGAGGTCTCCATAACTGTATTGCTCTTCTGAAGATTTCAGAAAGGTGTAACCTCTCCTTTACTTCTTTATAAGTATTTTCTAACCATGGTATCCACAAGGATTTGCGCTGCTCTCAACATCTTGGAATTCTTTGCTTTTTCTTTTTATCACCCCCTTCTTCCCCACAAAATGGTTGCTATTCTGCCTGTGGTTCTGGCTGACATCCATGTTGACTAAATCAGCATGGCTTTTTCCCTTCTCCACTTTGTTCTCCTCCTCAGAGTTCAGATTATCATTTTTCCTGCCCTG
>NW_008340872.1:6369977-6380868 GCF_000622305.1 Nannospalax galili | reverse complement strand
CTGTCCTAAACCTTTCATTTGAACCCATTCTTAAATTATTTTATGAATTAGACTGAGAACTCTCTAAGGGGACCATATCCTCTCCTGTATCAATTACACATTTGTCAAACCACATAAAACATGCATGTTAGTATTGAACCCTAATATAAACTATGGTTGTTAGGTGAGAATAATAAGCCATGGGGTCTTGTCAATTACAACAGATCTATAACTCTGGCCTAGGATATTGAAAAGGGGAAGATGATACCAGGACAGAGACAAGGAGGTTTGCCAAAGCTCTTCCTTTGAATTTTGTTTAGAAGCTGAAGTTGCTTGAAAAGATAAAGACTACTTTGGGGCTGGAGAGATGGCTTAGTGGCTAAGAGCACTGGCTGCTCTCAAACCCACATGGCAGTTAACAACCATTGGTAACTCCAGTTCCATGGGATTCGGTACCCTCTTCTTTCTTCCATGATAACTGCATGACATGGGTGCACACATGCAGGTATAACACTCCCACACACAAGATAAATAATTAAATAAGTGGATAAATAAATAAACTTTATAAAGATAAAGATTACTAAAACAGGAAATCTTAGAGAAAATTTAACATGGTCTACAAGAAATTGAAATCATAATATTACTGAAAAATTTAGAAACAGGAGGGGGCCAAGAAATAGATCCTCATAGATAAAGTTAGCTGATATTTGGTAAAGATCAAAGGTTGACCAACGGATCAAAGCTAGTCTTTTCAACAAACACTACTAAAAGAACTCAGCAAATTTATTCTGAAATAGAATGTGTAGGAACCCAAATGTAACAAGCAAAAGTAGGAAAAAATAGAAAATCCAAACAGTCCACGTTTGTTGTTTAGGTATTGTTGAAATGTCATTTGTCCTCACTCTGCAGATACAGTGTTACAGCACACACAGTCCCAAGCTGAGCTTTTCATCGTCATTGGCAGTATTCTAAATTGTGTCAAGCTGCTTAAAAACACATATGTGGAAATGCAGCAGGCATTAAACAGCTTAAACTTGATGAAAGGGTGAGTGTGTTTCAATTTCAAGATAGTATAAGTTTCACTCAGAGGGTGAATCTAACAACCCTTTCCTGAGATCATTTCCTCTTTCCTGAGGCACTTACAGAAATACAAAACAATGACTTTTTTGAATTTCTTAGTGCCTGCACTAACTACTCATTTCAATAAACAGAGGCGTGGTTAAGGAAAGGGTCCTTATCTTGGGATGATTCAGCATAATGTTATTCTATAAAGACCATATGCGAATAAAATATAGATAAGACAATGCTCATGGAAACATATCATGTAATCTAAACAAACATCTAGGGAAGGAAATAGATCCGGTTCATAAGCAAAAATGTTTTGTGTCATAGGTAACCTGTACAATTTCCAAGATGAGTTCACCAAATACCCTTCGCAAAAACCAGAACATATTCACTGAAAGGGGTGCCATTCTGAAACCTGAACAACCTCGCCCTATGCTTCTTTTTGCTTTTACTTTACCTTTGTTTCCTTGAGTCATTCAACTTCCAAAAAAAGAAAAAAAAACTTAACACTGGGTAAGAAAGATGTCCAACTTTAAAAAGTTTATTCTGTTATAGATTATGATTATAATCAAGATAATATAACATCTATGTAAAGAAAAGCACATAGATAGATGAATGAACCTGATAGTGAGTCAAAGATAGATCTACCTATCTACCTACTTATATATCATCTACTGTCTCTCTAATCATGCATTTACCTATCTATTTATTTATATAAATTATTTGGTTTTGAATGTATATTCCTAGGCACTTAATACAGTGGAGATTTGTTAGTCTCTATCAAGTGGTTCTGGAACAAGTAAAGGAGATGCTGGAAATCATACTTCAAAAAATCATACAAAAATTTATCCCCAAATGCATTACAGAGTACAGAAAGATCAAACTCTGAAGTTACTAATGGAAAAATATGACACAACTAAGTTGATTCCCTTTCCTAGCTATTATGAATAGAATAGTGGTGAACATGGATGTAAGTGTCTCTGTAGGATCTAGAATCCTCTGGGTACCTGAGCAGGAGTTATACAGCTGGTTCATATCAGAGTTCTAAGTCTAGTTTTCTGAAAAGTCTCCAGTTTGACTTTCAAAGTGACTGAACTGCTTTACTCTCCCACCAACGGTATATGCTACAATACCTACCTGCCAGGAAAGATGTGCCCACTCATAAAATGATGGTATAAATTGCTATGGGGTAACCAAGTAATTTCTGATTGGGGTTTGAGGCCTGTTCCCCTGGCACTGTAAATTGTTCAAAAGCCCATTTTGGGGGAAGTCACAGGCCCTAGTGTGGAACCTAGTGCTGTTACTTTGCTTAATGGTCATGGTGCCAACTGCCATCTAAGTATTTTTGCTTATACACATAGAACTGGGTTCCTAACAACCGCAGGCAGAGAAGGCTGTTTATGCAGTAGGCAATGACTAATACAGACACTCATAATTAGTCAAAGTGATGAGCCTAAGTAACTGAATACTGAGCCCTAAATGGTATATATTATATACAGGGCCCTCCACAGAAGGCTTAGGGATTATGCAATGGAGGAGGTGGATAGAACGTAAGAACTAGAAAATGGGGAGGAGTGCTGTAAAGTGCCGTTTCAGGGCATCACATGGATGTTGCACTCATGAACTCAGAGAGGCTGTACTTATCTGCACAAAACTTACATAAAATCAAGCAAGTCAATATTTCAATGTGGATGAGGAGGGTCTCAGAAGCCCAAGCCCTGGCTGAGCAGCTATTGACAACCGATGGCTGCTGGGGAGATAAAAATGTTTTCTTTGGGGTGTGGCCACTGGTGGGTTGTTAGGTTATAATGGATGGCTTCACACTCATGTACACATGAACAGCAGTCACTGGACTCATAGGGTTATGCATTTTCGAAAAGAAGAAAACAGGGAGTTGGTAGGGAACTACACCGGGGGCCCATGGGGAGCTGAAGGGGGAAAATGGGGAAAGAATGTAATCAAAATGCATTGCATACATGTATGAAATTCTCAAAGAATAGATAAAAATATAAAAAATAAGACACTGTCTTCACAATTTTGTTTTATACGCTTATTTCCTAGCACATTAATCATCCAATATAAGAAAAATTAAACTGAACTTCAAAAATGAAAAATTAAAAACATCTGGTTTTCCATAAAAAGAGATGGGAGTAAAGAGAGAGAGAGGGAGAAAAGAGAGCAGTGAATGAAAGAAAATTATCTAATGTTCTTCATATTGTATTGTGAGAGCTATTAATATTTTAATCAAATAATTAAAATGCTAATAAAAAGAATTTATTTAGAAGGAGTTTAACCGAATGTCAGCCAGGCTCCCAGGACTAAGACTGTATTATTTGGCATGGATCTAGGACAGGCACACTTTGAACACATCATATCACTCTGTTCAATCCACCTCATTCTTCAAATGGTATCAGAGATTCTGCTTAAAGACGACTACTATCAAACTAACTCAAAAGAATCACTGAGACATATTTAAATATATGGAAATCATTGTTATAGGATTTGACGTTATTATCAAATATACCAGCCAGTTGCATAAAGAGGATTCTGTGACTGAAAAGAAGTCAGAAGACATGGTTTACGATGACTTATAATCCATTCATAGTCATGTGATTAGGTAGAGCATATCAAGGCAGTGCAAAGTACGACAGAAGGAAGAATGCTGGTGGAGATTGGTTGCAAGGTTTTATCAATCAGCTATGAAAAACTCAGTTTTCTTAAAGTGAGACTTGCTTTAGTTCAGTGTACAGCATGGTAGCTCTTGGAGACATGTGTGAAAATACCAGGCACAAAATCAATCAGTCTTGCTTTGTTTGTTTTTCCACATTATTTACTGAACCAACCACAAGGACAGAAGTTCTCTGTCTCTCTGTCTCTGTCTCTGTCTCTGTATCTCTCACTCACACACACAATTACACACACAAAATTACATTACATAAATGATAGCAAGGAATGAATACATATGATAGACAGTAAATAATGTGAAAGAAATTTAGCTTTATTGCAAATTAAAATGATAAATTTTCCCACATGCTTTTGCCCTGGGACATTATAACAATATTAACTATTTAGTAGTAGCCAGAAGACCAGTATCTTCCATAGCAACATGGACGGTAGCAAGTGTATCGAGAGCCACAGCCACAGCCATAGCCATAACCCAGGCCACCATAGCCATAACCCAAGCCACCACAGCCGTAGCCCAGGCCACCATAGTAGTTTCCGTAGTAGCACATGTTCTCAGGAATGGAAGGTTTGGTTGAGGCAGGTGAGAAGCGTATACAGTCTGAGTCTCTTAATCAGCTGCAAGTCCTTTTATACTGCTCACTGGCATGTGAGGCAAACCACAGACTCATTGGGATTAAATTAAAAATACATCTGCCCTCAACAAACATGTCAATCATGTGTTCAAGACAAAATGATCACTGCATGCCAAGATTCCTGAAAACTGAGATCATGAATCTTCTGGATAGACATATCTATGTTGTAAGCCCTGGCTTACTTAAAATTCCAAACATAAAATTGATGAGATTCTCCATGTTATCATGTAATACATTTGTGTCATGCCTCTGTAGCTATTTTATTTTTTTTCCAAATATCTTCTTGTCATTCCTTAAATGTAAGCTTGAAACCAGAATAGTCAGACATG
Organism: Nannospalax galili; assembly: GCF_000622305.1. NCBI lineage: Eukaryota > Metazoa > Chordata > Mammalia > Rodentia > Spalacidae > Nannospalax > Nannospalax galili. Next base: position 6,376,178 of record NW_008340872.1, on the reverse strand, counting down.
GTTAGGTATGTCCACATGATGAAACAGGTAAAATATCTGGGTTTCCTGGTAGGAAATTCTAAGTATTGGGACTGAGGATAGGCTCAAATGGTAAAATGGTTGCATAGCATACATAAGGCCCTGGGCTCAATTCTCAGCAGCACATAAACTAGGCGTGGTGGTACATACCTACAACCTTAGCACTTGGGAAGTAGATGCAGGAGTATCAGAAGTTCAAGGCCATCATTAATAGTGAAATCCAGGTTTACGCTCTTGTTCAGTATCTATTTTATGCAAAAGCTTCATGCATACTTTTCTCACTTTTCCCTTGTTTTCTATCATATTCAAGTCCTGACTCCTGATCACAATACTGCCTTGCCATGCTCTCTACTCTCCCGTCTCACTGACTCAGATCTCCCCAGTAGGAATTTACATATACCCATATCTGCAAAATCGTAATTTTCTCTCATAAGTCATAACAGATATTCATGTCTTTTAGATTATTATATTTAATGAATCTGTTCAAAAATTCATATGGTTCCAAATTCCGAAAAGTATCACGCACCCATCAATAAGGATTTTAGAACCACGGTGAGGAATAGATTTGCAATGATGTAAGAATTCATTAACTTTAGTGGATATTCATCACTGTAATGATCGGAAGAATGTGGCTTCTGAAACCAGCAAGAGAGTGACAAGTTCATCTAAGACTTAAGAAGGCCCCTGACATAGGAATATGCTCCAGGGACTTTGGGCATAGAACTGATGTGTGGCTTATACTTCAAAGAATGGCTTTATGGCCATTAAAAAGCTCATTTCTTTGTTGATTTTTTTTTCATTCACTCGTTTATCAAATCTTCACTGAGAGTTTCCTGGTCCCAACACCGTTATATGAAACCATGGAAGAGCAGACGAACAAAACAAGCTATCTCTACTTTCTAGAGGCTACAATAAAAACAGAAAAGGAAGCAGACAGGTTTTTTTTTAATGACTTAAATACTAATATTGAGAGATACTATGAGGATGATAAAGCTGAGGTATATTAAACTCGCAAAGTTTCTACAGGTAGGCTAATTAAGATAACATGGGCATAAAAGCTGTTTCTGGACATTAAACTTTATTTTAATCTGAAAATAAACTCAGTCATTCCTGTTGCTATTTTAATAAGGAGAAAAGTAAGTACAAAGACTAGAATCTTATGGAAAAGTAGTATCTGGTGTATTTGGGCAGGTATATTTGAACACGGTCAAAACAAAAGACGCATTTGTAAGGAAATGTCTTTATGAACCCTATCACTATGTACCATTGATACGTATCACACAAAATTTATATTTATAACAGTTAGTGGAATTTCAGCATAATAAATACATAGGGGAGTATTTGGTGATGTCAGCTACATAAGGGTGAGGTCATAAAACAAGATCCAAGACAAGGTAATAAATACTCAGTTGGTCCCTAAATTCAAAATGTAAGACTTGGAGATAAAAATTTAGTTTGATGAGAGATTATGAGATGGGAGAGCTCTGGAACTGAGTATGGTCTACTGGAAAGAACTTGGATATATGATAGAAGAGATCACTTCAGAGTTGTAGGCATAGTAGAATTTGAGGTCAAACTAAGTCAGTCAAACAATAATAATAAAGAGAAAAGGCTGGGCTGAAGAGATGACTCAGCGGTTAAGAACACTGGTTGTTCTTACAGAAGACCCGGGTTCGAATCCCAGCACCTACATGGCAGCTAACAACTGTTGGTAACTCCAGTCCAGGGAATCTGACAGCCTCTTCTGACCTCCATAGTCATTGCATGACACGGGTGCACTTACCTACACGCAGGCAATACACGCACACACATAAAATAAAAGCAATAAATAAAAAAAATTTAAAAGTTTAAAAAAAAAGAACACTGACTGTTCTTGCAGAAGACCGGATTTCAAATCCCAGCACCCACATGGTAGCTAAAACTCTCTGTAACTCGAGTTCCAAGGCATCCATCCGAAAGTGTCTTGTGACCTCCGCAGGCATTGCATGACACCAGTGCACTTACCTATATGTAGGCAATACACATAAAATAAAAATGATAAATAAAATTTTTAAAAGAGAAAAGGCTTTTGAGATGGGAAACAGAACAAATGTGTTAAGCAGGACTCCGTGGAAGGATGAATAGACCGATTTCATATTCTACACATCCATAATGACTGAGAAGGAATCTGCACCGTTTCTCCGCCTCTCTTCAAGTTGTATGAGCTTGTTAATTGTTCAGAAGCTACACCGGAGTTCTTTAAGAATATCCCCAAATGGGTTTGGATTATACTTTTTGACATATTTCTAAAGCCATGCTGTAATTGTGTCAGTTCATAATACCATGTGGCACATGAAATTAGCTACTCCCAGTACTGATAATATTAATTTGATCATTCAGTGTTCAATGAGTATATTACGCAGTATTTTCTAAAACTATGGGGAGACGGAAGATTATTTGAGACTATGTCAAACATTCTGCTGCTATTCAAATATTTGATTTGCTTTAGAACGCAGGGTTATTTTATTTCACTCCACAGTTCCTACTATAATTAACGATATTTCTTTTATTATAAAGAATTTTATATTTTATCCATTTATTCACTTGTTTTTAGATTGGTAGGAAATGTGCTCTGACTTTCTTTAAAGCATTATAATTTTTTAAATAATTTACTGAGAATTTCATACATGCATATAAGGTGTTTTGATCAAATCCATGCCCACTCCCTCCCCTCCAACTACTCCCATATCTCCCCATCACTTTTTTTCTGACAACTTCATGTACTCTTTTTTTCTTTTATTTATCTTTTATGGGGATTTTGGCTACTCTAACATCCCCTCTCTGAAGAGGTAACCCTAAAATCTTTTAAGGATTCGATAAAAGCTCCCAAATACTTTCAACATTTTGGGCCTTTGCAAAGGAATATGTTGCTAAGAGGCCCAAGGACATTTTGACTTTTAGCCAAGAAACTGACTATTAGGGTTTTTTTTTCACTCTAACTGCCTATGCAATTCCTACCTCCTATTCTTATCACACCATCCTCTGAGGAGGTTATCCAACTTGTGTGTAGCAGAACGCTATTGGCTTCTTCCATGCTGAACAGGGATGCAGCGTGAGGTAATTGGGGTACCCCTTCAGGGGTCTATCTAAAAGACTCCCAAATTGCATAACTCTTATCTGTAGGTGATAAAGAAAGTCCCTGACTGGTGAATAGGAGATGTGAAGGAGAAGTAAAGGCAAGAGTAATTAGTATTACAAGTTCTAGACAGCAGACTAGCAAAAAAAAAAAAGCAGAACAGGGCAAATTTCAAATGTTCAGTGAGAGTCCACTGGAATTTCTTGACAAGAGCTTAACAAAAGCATCCCTTTATTAGGTTCTCCTCATTTTTCTTTTGTCTGCCGAGGCTGGACTCAAGAGTGATAGATTCAGTATTTGCTTTCATGTACTTTGATAGCTGTTGGACTGGTTAGAATCAATGTCAGTTCCTTCATACACCTCAGCAACCCCTCAGTTGTTTTGGTAAGTAAGCTCAGTAAATTCATTGGTTCCCCAGTAAATCTTTAATCAAACAGTGGTTTGACACTAGAACCTTAAAAGGGGATAGCATGGCTTAGTATCCCTAGGAAGAGAATTCTCACAACAGATGGAAAATTTATTTGTTAATGTGATTATGTCTCATAATTATTCAAAAAAGAAAATGAAAATATAAAAGATGTTAAAAGGATATGCGAATGGAGATACTTTCCAAAATAGATAGAAAAAGTGAGAAAGCTGAAGCAAGTGATGGAGGTCTGTGCAGGTTTGTTATTATAAAGGATGAGACAAAAATAATATAACTGTAATCTTAAAATTTCTAAAGTCATAGTTTATTCAACTAGTTTAAGGAACAAAATATATATCTAGTCAAGGTTTATCTGAGAACATTTTGTTTTTTACCCAAGCTTTATCTACATGCACATGGTAATAAAACATACCAGACTGATGGGACTAACCTTATTGGATGTTTAAGAGCCATACTTTGAGGCCTATGCTAATCTGGTCAGAGGGACTTAAGGACAGTTTTTGCCTCTTGCCCTTCAAGGTCGCTAAGTTCTAGGCAACTACAGAACATCTCTCAAAATGTCCTGTAACTGTGGTTAGTCACCTGTCCTCCTGTTCAGGGAGGCCATGGAGACTCCGATGGACTTGAACCAGTGTCCAATCTACAAAGAGGGGGGTCAACTCAGAGGAAACATTTCCTCCATGCTTCCAAGTGAAGGCATCCATGGTCCAGCAGGACCTTTGACTTATCTTCACATAGATGGAACTGGTAAAAGAAAGGAGCCAGCAGCTCTTCCCAAGCCCATGTGATCCCCGAGGAACAGATCCTCAAACTACCTAAGTGTAAAAATAAACTGATTTATTTGAGCCAATTTATTTATAAACACCCAAAAGGAAAGTATAACCAAAGAGTAAAGTCATCAGGATTTTTGTTTAAGTGTTCAAGGGATTAAACTTCCCAGACATTAGGCTTAAGTTCATATAAAAAGTTATTTAGACAATTATTTCTCATTGATGATTTTGTTCCTAATCAGAAAGTGGTGCTCAGACATAAGACTTCAAATCTTGGTCTGTAATACTGTAGTGCCCACCTGTAGCTAAGGGAGACAACCAGCTATTGTTCTAAAATGATGGATAAATTTGTTTTCTCCCTCTATCTAGAAGCGTTTGAGGGGAAACAAACGTAATTTTTAGAACTACTTTTATGTGCCCATGGTCTAGGATTTTGCTGGCAAGAGCTTGTTTGAGTCTTTGTGATGTATTTTTCTCTCTCTTTGATCATACGTTTAACTTCTAAGACTTTGCTGTGGTTCACGTGCCTCAATCCTGTTAGATTTGAAATTTAGAATATTTGGGGTAAGAATAAATACTATTTTAAAGTCATTTAAGTTTTAATTAAATTGCTCAAAGTTATTTTTGAATACATAAAATGGATTCCTATATGGGCTGTCATCTAATGTTGTCAACTTATGAATTCCAGGGAAATGTATAGTTTTTAAACTATTTTCTTAATTATCAAATCTGTAGCTAATTGATAATTTGTGGATGTGCAGAGAATTTTGGTATATCTTCAAAGTAAACTGTAGGCTAATATCTATTTTTATTATGAGATATTTTATAGTAAAAAAAGTTAAAATCTCTTAGTTAAAATGTTTCTGTCGATAAATACTAATTAAGGACTATTGAGATGGTTTAGTAAGATACTTGCCACCAAACCTGATGACCTGAGTTTGGTCCTTGGGACACAGATGGGGAAAGGAGAGCTTTGTCTTACGCTATGGCATACATGTGCACAGATGTATACACACGAAAAATAAAATAAAAATTTAAAAAACAACACAAAACTGGTTTTGTCATAACATTTTTGTTTATCAAAAAATGTTTATGAAGATACATAAGAGAAGAGAATTTTGAATGAATAAAAATTGTTTAAATTTTTATTTTGCATGAAAATTCCATTTCTTTATTGAATTTTGATCAAAGCTGATGAAATCAGAACTTTTGTGTTCTCATGTTCTTCTACATATGTGTGTGGATCGTCCACATTGTCCTATATAATCTCATCTCTGGTCATTAGGAGCCCAATGCTTCACTATTTGCTTTACACTAAACAAATGTTGAAACATGTCTCATAGCAAGGATGGAGTGGAATATAATTGTTGAAGATCAAGACAAAAATAATGATCTGTGGTTAAAAATAAACCAACTTAACTATTGAAAAGACTCCCTATTTACATCACAGCTTGTTTCAAAGTTTTAAGAGAATACCTGCTGTGAACGTGAGCTTTGTATATAGGACTGCAAACTGAATTAAAGTCACCATGGTTTGTAAAGGAATGCTTCTCTAATGTCTTACATATTTCTAATAGCACATTAATATATGAGTCATAAAATTAGGCTATGGCATGAGCACATGTTGGGCCCTCCCACACTGAGGACATATAAAAGGGCCTCCACAAGGAGAACTATCCAGACTCAAGTCACCTACACACCTTCTCTATCCAAGACCAACCTCAACAACCAACACCATGTGTGGCTACTACGGAAACTACTACGGAGGCCGAGGCTATGGCTGCTGTGGCTATGGAGGACTAGGCTATGGATATGGAGGCCTGGGCTATGGTTATGGAGGCCTGGGCTATGGCTATGGCTGTGGTTATGGC
>NW_008340872.1:6357477-6364977 GCF_000622305.1 Nannospalax galili | reverse complement strand
TTTGAATTAAATATTGACAAAACTGATCAACCCGATGCTTTAACCATAGTAGATGAATTGATTTTGTTATTATACTAAAATCGTATAGAAAATCCTAGATTGCCTTAAAAATCAAAGCGTTTATCACTGATCACCATGAGTTGATAGTCTCTGTTATTTATGTCACTGTGATAATTGACTAAAATATAAAGAAGAAAGAATATATTTAAGCTTCTGGTTTTAGAGGCGTCAGTCCATCTTAGAGCAGACAGCAGAGCTGCTCACATCATGGTGGGCAGGAAGCAGAGGGAAGGAAGGCCTGTGCTTAGTGGTCTGTCTCCCTCCCCTCCTTTAGTCTATGAGTCCTCAACCAATGGGGCACTGCTGCCTTCCTCGAGGTGAGTCTTCCTCTTTCAGTCCATCTTCCCTGGAAACCCCCTCAGAGACACACTCTGAGCTATGTTTTTTGAATTTCCTAGGAACTCCAATGAAGTTGATAATGAAGATTTACCATCATGTAGTCTCAATAAATCTGGGCTGTGTCAATAAGAAGACAAGCCCCTTTTAATCTTATGGTGTTTCCTTGGATTATAATGTTATTAGTAGTTATTTTTCTTTTTGCCTTTTATTCCTTGCCTTTTTTAGGAATTTCAATAATATGAATATTACTTTTTGATTAGATTTCATTCCAAGTATGGTTTCATGATCATTTCTTACCCTTTCTTTAATAAAAATTAATTGAGAAAAGTTTTACATTATGTCACAAATTGATACATATTGATGCAGTACCATGAGATGCATTGATAGATGCTTCTTCAATGAAATTCTCAAACCAGACTACAAATATCTAATCAAAGATCATTCATTTGTGATTAAAACATTAAAAATACTTTCTTGAAGCTTTTGGAAAGATACAGATCATTTCTTATTATTTTTATATTTCATTTTATTCTCATGATCTCTCTACTTCTTTAATAACCATTATTAAATTTTTATTTGAGTTTATTCTACCTTGGGAAAAATTTATTTTTCTTATATAAGATACTGTCTTCTTTCTTTTTCCTTGATTTCTTTCTCTATTTCAAACAACTATCTTTTTATTGGTGGTTTTTATTTTCCTTTATGTTTCTACTTTTTAAATTTCCACATCAAAGTGATTTTTTCATGCTGCTTATTTGAGCATAATTAGCTCTGGTGGAGTACTTGCTTTCTAGTTTTTCTTTGCTTCATGATGATTTTCCACTAGAAAATACCTTCAATGATAGCACTGAGTTTCATTTCCTGATTTTTTTCCATTTGTGTGTCTGTGTATCTGCTAAGCTGTATACATTTGTGTGTGTGTGTGTGTGTGTGTGTGTCTGTGTGTGTGTGTGTCTGTGTGTATGCATCCGAATGTAGGCATATGTGTGTGCCTATATGTATGTAAGTGTACATATATGAGGCAGAATGTGTATGACTGTATGCATGTGTGTGTGTGTGTGTGTGTGTGTTAGAAGGGAGATTTTGTTGATTCATTAATTACTGAAAACTCTTCTTTCAGTGTGTAAATGTCCAGACACTTCATTAAATTTTGCTCAACTGTCTTTCAGGAAAGGAAAATTTACATCCTCTGAACTGATTGTCTTTGGTTTTGAGAACCCTTGCATGTTTACATCTTCTGTAGTTCTTGCTCTTTTTACTATTCAGTTAGAAAGAGTAATTACATTCCCACTGTTTACACTCTTTCTTCATCAGAATCTTTTTAAGACTTTCTCACCAAGCCAGGCACATTTTCAGTGCCTGTCCCACCTCCTGCTCTTCCTGCTTAGATACCTGCTTTTAGTGTACTAGTGTAAGACACAACTCAACGTTCTTGTCTTTCTTGCAGTTCTTGTCAGTCTGGCTCTAGTACCTCAAAACTGGGTGCAGAATGGGGTGCTAGGCAGAACTGACGATATTTGTTAATTTTTCCATGTATATATTACATGTTGTGTCTGGAAATTGGAGTACATTTTTATTTCTAGGATTTCATATAATAGTGTTAACTAATTTCTCTCTTCCTGCCCAGTTTTTGTTTGTATTGTTTTTTAACTAAAGGAGTCAAGTCCCAGATTGATACTAGTTTATTTTTTGTTGTTATTTGTTGTGTTGTTGTTGTTGTTATTGTTTTGTGTGTGTGTGTGTGTGTGTGTGTGTGTGTGTGGTTTTCGTGGTTTTTTTGAGACAGGGTCTCTCTTAGCCCCAGCTGGCCTAAAACTCACTATGTAGACCAGGATAGCCTCAAACTCAGAAAGACCTGCCTGCCTCTGCCTCCCAAGTGCCGGGTCTAAAGGCGTGCACCACCACACCCAGCAATGCCACTTTCTTAAGCTACCCACTCTTCTATTAAAGAAAATATTCAGAGGAGAACTTACCAGTGGAGACATCTGAGCTTAGTTTCATTCTTCCCTCCCACGCATCCTTCCTTCCTTCTTTCCTTCCCTCCTTCCTTCCTTCCTTTTTTCTTTTTGATTATTTGTTTCAGGTATGTTTGCACACACCTTTCTCCCAGATTCATTTTGCATTTGGAGGCCAAAGAAACGCTTTTGGCCAGCTTCATACTTTATCTCTCTACTTTGCATTTACTCAGTACAGGCCATAGTTTCCCCAAAATCTGACATTAGCTCCTAAAACGTTAGATTATTAATTTATGTTTATCATTCATGATGTTATCACTGTTTAAAAATGATGAATTTTTGAATTTAGAGATTTTTCTAACAAATTTAGTGAACACGATTCAGACTCTATCAGAGTTTTATTTAGTAATCTATATTTAGAGCAGATTTGGTTAGCATAATTTTATTCCACTTAAGCCATTGTCATGGAAAATAGCAGGTCTGTTTCCAAAGACATCGGGATCCTGGCCTCTTGAAAGAACCAGTAAAGGGACATGCAATCCTATATTTTATGTAGCAAAATGGAAATGACAGCTAAGTAAACCATGTATGGTATTACCCTGTATGAGCTGAAAATATATTTATTATCTCAAAGTGAGAGGGATCAGTAAAAATGTAAAATTTAGGGAAATAATACGTTGATACAGAGTCACATACAAATATCGTTTAAAGTAAGCAGAACATGTTGTTTATCTTAAATTAGAAGGAAGAAAATACTTTTAAATTGCTGTCTTACGTCAAATACTGGATATGCCAAAATGAGTCTTTAGATAGCTCAAGACTGACAGGATGTGCCAGGAGAAATACATATTTACAAACACCAGTTGCATATAACCGTTGTTTAGAATTGAGACATATAATTTGTCAAGTATAGACAGCAAAAATATTGGTAATATTATATATGTAAATACACATACAAAATCAATCAATAAAAATGTAAAAAACAGAAAAAAATTGTAGTATGCTTGTAAAAGGCACAATCTTTAATAAAAATGAATTTATAGTGTTTTACATAAATTGACTAGCTTATACTAAATAATTTGTATTACTTGTATAGTATAATTTATAATACTGGTTTATCCTAATAGATACTCTGTAATGAATTATAAAACAGTAAAATAGCATCAGGGAGTTTCCCTCATTGAACAAAGCTCAAGGACCATTTCAGTGTAAAAAGATCTGATTGTGCACAATAATTTAAGACTCAACTACTATTCCTTATCATAGCAAACAACAGCATTAATATAAATACTGTTGGAAGAAAATATAGTGTCTTGTAGCACAACAGTAGAGAGATTAACAAATATTTATTTCTTAAAAGAAGCCAGAAGTACAGGATGTTCCACAGCAGCATGGCTGGCAGCAGACATTTTTGTACCCACCATCGCCATGGCTATAACCATAGCCCAGGCTTCCCTAGTAGCTCCTGTAGAATTTCAGGATGTCAGGATTAGAAGGCTCACCTGTATAGCTGGGTCGTTTTCTAGACTTTCAAGTTCCCTGAGTTTTATATATTAAGTGAGTGGTATGTGGGCCAGCCATAGGCAGTGCTGATTTCTCATTCACAAATAATTGGTGTTGAAACCACTTAAAGTATTTCTCAAAATCAATATAACCAAGAAATCTTTGCTTTGGGTCAGGGTATGTGTAAATCATTAATGTACTTTAATGAGAGCTTCTTCCCGTTTTATTGGCTTGTTCATGCCGATGCCAAATTCAAATTCTATTATTAAACATATATAACTTATACATGCGTTATCTCATCTGAATCTTTTTATCCTTTAACAAAACCTTCCATTCTATCTCTACATATACAATCCTATTAACAAACAGATGACTGTAAAGGAGTAGGGGGGAGTGAAAAGAATTCTTATGGAAGAAATTACACAATGGAAGAGTTGATTTACAAATCTTTTAATGACAATGTGTTTTATTCTTTCCTGGAAGAAATATTATTCACTTTAATTTATCCTTGATAAATGTATGTATTACACACATATATGCATATATCATTATATATATGACCTAAAGTAATGGTTTTGTTAGAACCTGGTGTTTAAAGCCATGAACTATGTTCATATAGAAATGGAAAATCTTAATCTATAAAATTGCATTTTAAAAATTTTAAAGGTTTTTTTTTAACATCATAATTTATGGCACAACTTACTAGGCATGGCTCTTTTGCATTATGCCTTAAAATATATTACCTCGATCTTGTATGAAAAAATTCAAAATGAGAAACAGCCTACCAAACATTTACCCTTAAAATTTGTCACTGCCATTAAGTCAAGGAAAGACCAAGGTGCTCCCAAGAGGAGGATGTCAAAGGGATGCGACAGGCAGACGACTATGAGGTCCTCAACTGGTATCTAGAACAGAAAACAAGTGAAGCAAAAATTTAAATCTGAATAACATCTGTAGCTCAGTTAAGGATCTTGTTAAAGGTGACTGTGTGTGTGTGTGTGTGTGTGTGTGTGTGTGTGTGTGTGTGTGTGTCTGTGTCTGTGTCTGTGTCTGTGTGAGTGTACCTGTGCATTTGTTTGTTTGGATGGGTTTTGTTTTTTGAAAGAAATGAACACAGATATAACTTGATAGAAGCCATACACAAATGTTTTGTATATGTATTTCAAATTTGTAAATTGAATATTATGTCAAACTTGATTACACTGATTTGAATTTTTTCATAAATCAACATTTAATCGGTTTTATGTTGGGTCCTATTATAGAACTGAGGATAGAGCAGTAGGAAGACACACGGTACCCCCAGGCAACTGGAAGATGAGCTAGGTACATTTACAGAGGGCTTCAAAGTAGGTGTCAAAGAACGTCTCTGAGAGATTTCGAAAGAAAGGAAAAGAAAGGCTGTCATTTTTTGCTGCTATTTTCAGAAAGTAACAATTTAAGGAGAAAGGCCTCAGGTGAAAAGTTGGTAACCCAGAGGAGCTTGAAGTGTATTGTCCTCCAGACACCATTAAGAGAATTAGAGCCTGAGACAGCATTCCCATGGCTATCTCAAGGTAATGACGGGTCAGACTGTGAAGCTCATGTCTTCCAAACTCTAGGTGGCTGGACGTAGCAAAGAACAACTTGCGATTAAATATAAACTGGATTTTTGGTAAATAATTCTATAAGCATTTCTAATGAAGATTTTGAAATATTCAATATTCTGAATGTCATTGTTCTGAAGTATAACTGTGTTCTTCTTAGAGTCTAAAAAGAATGTATTTTAGGAAGGCATTAACTGATATGTTATCGATTGATTGACTCTTAAGTGTGATAAGTTGAGATCACTATGGTTTTTTTGGTTGTAAAATGTTAAAAACATATAATGGATATGTCACCTAATTATAACATCTTAAACCCTATGACCACGAATAAATGTCTTAATAAAGTGTCCACTTTACAAAATTAATTTACTAATTAAGAATGGTACACACACCCCTGTAATCCTAGCACTCAGGAGACTGAGACAGGAGGATCATGGTTTTGAGGCCAGCAAGGTCTACATAATGAAATCCTCAACACACACACACACACACACACACACACACACACACACAAATCAGCATGAAAATAATTTATAAGGAGAGGTTTTTCACTCTTTTTATACTCTTACCGAGATGCAAATACTGGATATGTGGATAATTTTATTTCCAGTTTTTTCTCTCAAGGACTGAATGTGTATATCAACTGAAACATGTAACTACTCTCATGCATAAGTAGGAATAATTGTCTCACTAAATTGAATGGAGACAGTAATGATTTTAAAAATGTGAAAGAGAACCCAGCATTTCTTGTCACAAACAGAATAATGCTTGGCTATCTCAATAAAGAAAGGGAGCTCAGTTTAATAATACAATCAAGGAAAGTATGGTATAGTTGCTTACATAAAATAAAAATATATTATTGATTAGGATATTAACTAATCATTGTGCACTCAACTTGGAAAAATAAATGGAGAAATAGAATTACAGGGAATAACTTCTGTTTTACAGTACTTAAATAGAAATTAAATCCAAGTGGGAGTTACATTCATCTGTATAAGAATTAAACTCAATGCATTTGGTTCAGAGTACATTTTCTATAAATACTAATTAGTTGTATTACTATCACCATCAAGGGAATGAAAGGTATGTGCAGTTTCAGAAAAATAAAGGAATTCAATCCTAGAAGAAGAAAATGAATTTTCATTGAGAGTGAAGAAAAGCTTATCATTCAAAAGAGAGTACTATTTTATACTATTTTAGGGTAATAAAAATAGAGGGATAAAAACCAAATTATATGACTGAAAAAATGTTCTCTTTTATATAGAACATAGGCACATAAGCATCATTTGGTTCAGGATTGTCTAATTGTTAGTCTCTATGATTCCTCATACCCGTAATGAGATAAGGAATGTTCACATGAGACACCAAGCGAAGCTAGCTTCTTTAATGACTCTGAAGTGTTATCATGGTTGAACCACAAAACAATTACATTACTCATAAAATTAGCCAATGGTGTGAGCACATGTTGGGCCCCTCCCACACTGAGGACATATAAAAGGCCCTCCATAGGGAGACCTCTCTAGACTCGTCAACTACGCTCCTTCTCTACCCAAGAACAACCCAACAACTAGCACCATGTGCGGCTACTACGGAAACTACTATGGCGGTCGAGGCTATGGCTGCTGTGGCTATGGCGGCCTGGGCTACGGCTATGGAGGTCTGGGTTATGGTTATGGAGGCCTGGGCAATGGTTGTGGCTGTGGCTACGGATGTGGCTACCGCAGACTGGGCTGTGGTTATGGCTGTGGTTATGGCTATGGCTCTCGCTCTCTCTATGGCTGTGGTTATGGATGTGGCTCTGGCTATGGATCTGGATTTGGCTACTACTACTGAAGACATCATGAGAGATTCTTACCTTCTCCACATGTGATGTTGGGACTCACTGATCCTGAACCTCATATAGTCTGTGTCCTTTGACTCTTCTAGATCTAATTTTACAAATTAATCTCTTTAGGAATTTGTTGTAAAAAGTGAGAGAATGTGAAATGCTTGTTTAAATACCTGTACTAGCATGCATTTGGATGTTTGTGTCACAGATCCTGAGTTTTGATTTTTAGGCT
>NW_008340872.1:6349216-6357458 GCF_000622305.1 Nannospalax galili | reverse complement strand
ATGGCTTTCTTTTCATTTAAAATCCAGTACTTAATATGCTTTCTGAATAAATTAAATTTTTATTTATAGAAATATTATCTATTTTACAAAATCAACTTAGAAGAAATAATTATGGGAAGTAACTTCTTCCTCATTATATCTTCAATATCTGACAATAAAAGCAATATTCTTTGATCAAAGACAGTTATTTAGAAGGCAGTTTGTCAGGCACATCAAGTCCAGTTAGCAATAGCTTTCCTACTTGGGTTGATAATCGTAATGGGGTTTTTGACTAAGATTTTTGTACCAAATTTGAATTCTCCCCTGTGGAATAGGCATTAAATCCTATTGAAGCCTGATTGGTTACCCCATGATAGGTTTCCTTCTATTGAACCACTGGGCTTGCCTGGTCTGGGTGGTCAGTATAGTTGTACACAGGGTCCACAGCTGAGAATTGCTGTTGATGCTTCTCCCCCAGCAGCCTGCATAACCTCTTCTGGCATCATTAGGCTACTAAACAGGAAGGAATATATTAGTATCTTTGGCCAGCAAAATCTTTTTCAGTGGTCACTAGTGAGCACAGATGTTCATAATTGGAAAATGTTGGAAGTAAATGGCCATTGAATGCCCATCCTTAAAGGGAATGACTAGATTGCCCCTCAAGGGTCAAAAGACATCATAGAAGGGATAGAAAGAATGAAACAGCCTGAGGACAGGGAGAGATGTGCAACACTGACTTACTGGCATATTATACTCCTGAAACACAGCAGCTATGCAAGACCTGCACAAAATTGGGATTGTCAACACACTATCACCGAAGGAGGAAGGATTTAATCCTCCCTGAGCGGTTATATGCAGCAAAAAACTCATGAAAGATGGAACGCCTTTTTACAGTGGTGTGGCCACCTGTTAACTAACTCTAACCTGTGCTACCATAAGCAATGCTAGTGAAATTCACTGGTCATACAAAAGACATGAAAATAGAAAGGAGGATAGTTGGGTAGAGGACAGTGATTAACTGGAATGGGAGGTGGATAAGAGAAGTTAACATGGTGAATATTATCAAAATGCATTATATACATAATATGTACATTATAATATTAGTACACATATATATGTATACTATACAAATGTGGATGGGAGAAGTTTCACAAGGGCCCACCCCTAGATAAAGAGCTACAGTCAATCAATGACTGCTTAGAGGAGAGAAACAGTTTTCTAAAGGAACTGGCTAATCCCAAGTGTTCATTGTTAAACAAATGTACATATGAGAAATTCTAAATCAACTCAGTAGATATATGTAACAATAATAATTATAAAAGTGGTCATGAATTTGAGAGGGAGTGGGGGCACATGAGGAGATATAGTGGAAGAGGAAGGGGTGGATAAGATGTAAATACAGCACTTTGTATGAAATTCTCAAAAACTTTTAAATTAAAAAAGAAATACCTTGTGTACATATCTGAAAATGTCATAATAAACCCATTACTATGTATAATTAATACATGTTAATTTATAAAAGTGGTCATGAATTTGAGAGGGAGTGGGGGCACATGAGGAGATATAGTGGAAGAGGAAGGGGTGGATAAGATGTAAATACAGCACTTTGTATGAAATTCTCAAAAACTTTTAAATTAAAAAAGAAATACCTTGTGTACATATCTGAAAATGTCATAATAAACCCATTACTATGTATAATTAATACATGTTAATGAAAACTTTTTTTATATTTTATTGAATTTTTTCAATTTTCAAACAATTTGGTGGTATTTATATCCCTTCCCTATCTCCACCTCCTTTATATATTTAAATTAAGACTTTTAGAGCATAATTTATGTCTACAAATGTCCTTCAGTGTGAGTTTATCCATCAGAGACTGGTTAACCTAACAAGATTCCCATCATTGAAATTGTCTCTGTCCCTCCTGGCAGCCACCAGTTGCCATAGTTGCCTTAGTTAGAATTAGAGCTTCTTACCCACTTCCTCATGTCTGGGCTAAGATTTTTTTTCTGGATTTAGTTTGCGTGGGAAGTGTGCATGCTGTCACTATTGCTGTGAGTTCCTATGAGTAAATGATAAGCTGTCTGAAAAATTCTATTTCCTTGTGGTCATTCATCATGTCTGGATTTAGAATCTTTCTGAATGATAAGACCCCATTGATAAAACAAGACATGTGTGAGCTTTAGAACAAATAAGGAGAAATCAAGCTGGTGGTGACTTCAAAGCCTCATCTCTGCTAGCTAGTATTTCTATCTTAGCTATGTTTCTGTTGCTCTGATAAAACACTATAACCAAAGGAATTTATAGGAAAAGGAATTAATTTGAGCTTATGGTTCCAGGCTCCAGAGGGATTAGAGTCCATCATGGCAGAGAGGCATAGTGAGGCGACCAGAGCAGGAGCAGAAAGCTAAGCACTCACATCTTCAAGCAGGTACAGGAAGCACAACCTGACTGGGAATCCAGCAAAGCTTAAGAACTCTCTCAAAGGGTAGGCTAAAGCTGAGATCCTAGCAGGCAGCCCAAGAGGGTGGGTTCCTACCGCCATCTGTGTAGCAGGTGTGATCTTAGCACACCACCAGAGAGTGCTGGGTTCTGCCTTCTCTCTGGCATAGAGGATAAGAACACAACAGAACAATGGAGAGTCCCAAAATCGCCTCCTCCTCTTAGGGAATTTCACAAATTTTCTCTGAGTCCCTGCTAATAGGGGTTCAAACCTTAGAAGGAAGCCTAGGTGTACCTTTCTGGAACCTGACTTGGGCTTCTGTGTTTGTTCCTGAAGAGCTGATCTGAAGCCACAAATTCCTTACAAAATAAAACCTGTGAGAAACTGAAATCTGTACCAACCAGCTTTACAAAACCAATAAGGAAAGGACCTAGGCATCCCGATAATGCAAACAGAAGCATACTTCAACTTAATTCTTATATCAGAATCATAAATAACAAAAGAAATTCACATGCCAAAATCACAATGAATGGATAATGAAATGGAAAGCCAAGACACTATGTCCCCATCAAACTCCACCAGTCCTGTAGAAGCATTCTACAAGGAGAACCCCCTAGAGAAAAACCAGGACACTGAATTTAAAAGAACAATCATAATCATGATCAAGGAATTCAACAAATTTAAAGAATACATGAACAAACAAATCAAGAAACTAAAAGAAGATAGGGATAAACTTCTGAATGAATTCACAAAAGAGATAGAAACATTGAAGAAAACCCAGGCAGAAATGAAGAAGGAAGTGCAAAGCTCAATAAGCCAACTTGAAACAACAGGGGAAAGCCTCACTACTAGAATGATTGAAATGCAAAACAGAATATCAACACTGGAGGATAAAGTGGACCACTCAAGCAAAGATTATGGAAAAATTTTAAAAACACAGGAATGGAATATGCAAGTGATGTGGGACACAATGAAAGACCAAATCTACATATGATAGGATAGAGGGAGAAGAATTTCAGGTTAATGGTATTGACCAGATATTAAATGGGATTGTAGAGGAGAATCTCCCAAAATTAAGGAATGACATTCCCATACAAATACAAGAAGCACATAGAACACCATATAGACAGGAACAGAAAAGGAACTTCCCATGGCATATAGTAAAAACACTAAATGTACAGAACACAGAGAGAATACTGAAAGCAGCAAAAGAAAAATCACATAAAAAGGAAAGCCCATCAGAATTTCAGCTGACTTATCAAAGCAAACTATGAAAGCCAGAAGAACCTGGACCAAGGTATTCCAGCTCTACATGACAAAAGATGCCAGCCCAGAATACTTTACCCAGAAAAAATGTCTATTATAGTTGAGGGGGGAAGAAAAATCTTCCATGACACAAGTAGCCTGAAAGAATACATGTCCACAAAACCATCCCTTCAAAGAATACTTGAAGCAACACAGAGAGCAGACAGAGAAAAAACTATACCCTGGGGCAACAAAAGAAAATAAATAAAGGTATAATAGAGGAAACATAAAATTAGACAGAACACAAACAGCAATCAAAATGATGGCAACCAATACACATCTTTCAATAATAACCTTAAATATTAATGGACAGAATTCCCCAGTCAAAACACCCAAGCTAAGTGAATGGATTAAGAAACAAAACCCAACTCTTGGCTGTATCCAAGAAACCCATCTCACCTTCAAGGACAGGCACTACCTTAAGGTAAAAAGATGGAAAAGAATATTCCAAGCAAATGGCACTAAGAAACAAGCAGGGGTTGTAATTCTAATATTTGACAAAATAGATTCAAAGTAAAACTAATCAGAAGAGGTAAAGAGGGTCACTTCACTCTGAACAAAGGAATAATTATCAAAGAAAATATTCCAATCCTTAACATATATGCACCAAACTCTGGTGCACCCAAATCCATAAAAACAACACTACAGGATTTTAAGACACAGACTAACCCCAACTCAGTACAATAGGAGACTTCAATACCCTGCTGTCTCCATTAGACAGGGAAACTGGTAAAAGAATAAACAAAGAGATGTCTGAATTAATTTATACCATACATCAAATGTACCTAACAGACATCTTTTGAATATTCCACCCAAGCACCAAAGAATACCCTGTCTACTCAGCACCCCATGGAACTTTTTCAAAAATTGACCACATACTGGGCCACAAAACAAAACTCAACAAATACAAAGACATTCAAAAAAAATTCCATGGATTCTATAGACCACAATGCAATAAAGCTCAAAACCAACACTGGACAAAGCTGTAGTCACTACATGAACTCATGGCGATTGAAGAACACACTCCTAAACAATGAGTGGGTCAAAGAAGAAATTAAGAAAGAAATAAAAGAATTCCTGGAATTCAATGAAAAGAACAATACAACACAACACAACTTCTGGGACACTTTAAAAGCAGTCCTAAGAGGGAAGTGTATAGCTTAATCCAGTCCTAAGAGGAAAATTTATAGTTCTGCATTAAAAAATTAGAAAGAGCTCAAATAAATGACCTAACACTGCAACTCAAGACGCTGGAAAGGCAAAAACAAATGAAACCCAAATGCAGCAGAAGAGAAGAAATAACAAAGATCAGAACAGAAATTAATGAAATAGAAACAAAGAAAACAATACAAAGAATCAATGACTCTAAGAGCTTGTTCTTTGAAAAGATAAACAAGATAGACAGGCCCTTAGCCCAGTTAACCAAAAGAAAGAAAGAGCAAATCCAAATTAACACAATCAGAGATGAAAGGGGAAGCATCACGACACCCAAAAGATACAGACCATTATAAGGGAATATTTTTAAAAAAACCTATACTCTACTAATTTTGAAAATCTAAAAGAAATGGATGAATATCTAAAATCATGGAAACCACCAAAGTTAAATTAAGAAGAGATCAACAGTTTAAACAGACCTATAACATATAAGGAAATTGAAACAGTAATACAAAGTCTCCCCACTAAAAAAAACCCAGGCCCGGATAAATTTTCAGCAGAATTCTATCAGACATTTAAAGAACACCTCCAACCAATACTATTTAAATTATTCAAAATGATAGAAACAGAGGGAGAACATTCAAATTCCTTCTATGAAGCCAGCATCACTCTACCCACAAGCAAAAAAGAAAACTATAGACCCATATCCTTAATGAGCATAGATGCAATAATTCTCAGCAAAATAATTACAAACCGCATACAGATGTACATTAAAAAGATCATTCACCATGATCAAATAGGCTTTATCCCAGAGTCCTGATTCCATATTGCCAATTTGGGTAACCTCTTCAGAGGATGGTGTGCTAAGAATAGGAGGTAGGAATTGCCTAGGCAGTTAGGGAAAAAAGACTCCAAAGAAAAGTAGCCAGTTTCTTGGCCAAAACTGACCATGTCCTTGGGCCTCCTAGCAACATACTCTATTCCAAAGGCCAAAAATGTCAAAAGTATTTGGGAGCTTTTATCTAATCCTTAAAAGATTTTAGGGTTACCTCTTCAGAAAGGGGAATGTTAGAGTAGCCAAAAGCCCCATACAAAAAAATAAATAAAAGAAAGAAAACATGAAAAAAATAGAAACAGGCTCTTATCAGAAAAGAAGTAGCCTCAAGATACGTGAACCAATATTTAAGGACCAACTTCTCTTTTCGAACAGACTCTTTACAGAATTGTAGATAAGATTACAAGTCCTTCATCTAGCTTGCTATTATCTTTCAAAGTAATTGTATGATGAATTAACACATATAAATAATTCAGTGTAAAAAAAACAAAAAATAAAAAACTTTTTCTACCTGCCCTCATTGACATGCTTCATCCAGCAAGGGCACGCCTTCTAAGACCTCCTAACACAGCACCACCAGCTGAGTACAAAATGCCAAGGGACATTACTAGAATGTCCTGTTAAAGCTCTTCTTACAGCATCCAAACACTTTTCTAGTCCAAACATGCAAAGTCTTCCAAATACCTCCAAAAACATACATGGTCAGGTCTGTCACAACAATATACCACTCCTGGTACCAGGTTATGTTTTAGCTACTTTTCTGTTCCTGTGATAAAACACCATGACCAAGGAGCATAGAAAAAGAGTTTATCTTTACTACCATTCCAGGTTCCATGGAGATTAGACTCCTCATGACAAGGAGGCATAATGAGGTGTCCAGAGAAGTAGTAGAAAACTAAACACTCACATCATCAAGGAGGCACAAGTAGCACAGAGTGGCTGGGAATCCAGCAAGACTTAAGAACTCTCTAAGCCCACCCTCAATGATGTGCTTCCACCAGCAAGGCTACACCTTGAAGCCCTCTGAAAGAAGCGTCACCAACTGTGGACAAAATGTAGAAATACTTAGAAGCTATGGGTGACATTCTCATTCAAAACACCACACTGCTGGAAGGTGTTATACAAGCTACCAAAAGGAAAAAATAATCACCATCCTTACTCAGCTGTAATCTACAATAATAACTGGCCTGGCAAGATATGCCCACCAGTGCAATAGAGTCACAAATACTATGGAAATAACCAACAACTCTTTAACTGCATTTAAGGTTCACTTCCTAGGATGGGGCCCTTACCTGACACTGATATTATGCTAAGGAACCTAAAGCAAGATAGTTCGTAGGTCATAGGGGAGAACTTAATGCTAGTTTTCTACTAGTGATTGTATTAAACTGATTCGTAATGCCTTATTGTTATATCATAGATTAATGCATTCTCAACTCTCACCAGAGAATCTTCCTTATGTGAGAGATAGCAATTAACACAGAAACCCACAACTGGCCAATGTCCAAAAAACAAGAGGCTGCAGAGTGTTCATCCCTAAGTAGGATACTGTATCACACTTCTGCCCCCCAACACTCAGGGATCACTGTGAAACAGGGGACAGAAAACAGTATTCTTATAACCTTAAGGTCACAATGTTAAGTCTTATTATGCTTTGTTATTAGTATTAAATGAGTTGAAAATTGTCAATTTAGCTTACAATTGTCTGGAGTTTTATGTATTAATAATGCTAACTTTACCAAATTTTTGTCTGTGTAAAACCTTTTTGAAGACATGGATGTTGACACATGATTTTTATACTTTTATTTTTAATTTTGCCTATATTTAAATAAGAAGTATTCTTTACACTTGCCCATACCAAAAGACAGGGAAATTTAACATTCTTCTTGTACCTAATTGTTGTTATATGGATTAAACTAGCCCAGTGCTTTTGAAAAGGACTATTTTCCACAGTTCAAGTATTTATGTTTAAAAAGCATTTAATAGCATTGTATGCTCTTTCTTCTTGAAATTGTAAAATTACCAAGAAAGGCACAGGAATTCTGGAAAATACACAAAGTTGTACCTTTGACAGCACTGAAAAGCTGCATCATTTTAGCAAGAGGCTATCAAATGGGAAGTAAGTTGTAGAAATATATTTAATGGATAATTTCATACCTATCACCCCATGGACATCCCTAGGTAAACTCAGTAGGTCGTCAAAGAAAATTGAAAACATGACCAAGGGAATGGGGCTTATAAAGAGGAAAGGGATTGATAGGGGCGGGAGGAAAATAACAAAGGGAAGGGATGGGGCTGGAGAGATGGCTCAGTGTTTAAGAGAATGGCTGCTCCTGCAGAGAACCCAGGTTCACACTCACATGGCTGCTAACAACTATATGCAACTCCAGTTCCAGGGTATCCAACGCCCTCTTCTGAACTTTGCTGGCATAGCACAACATGGTACATTTAAATACATGCAGGCAATACACTCATACACATAAAAATAATAAATATATATTTTTTTAAAAGATGAAAAAAATTGA
>NW_008340872.1:6346470-6349175 GCF_000622305.1 Nannospalax galili | reverse complement strand
GCGCCATCATATACATAATAAATAAAAAAATAAAATATTTTTTAAAAAGAAAGTATAGGGATAAGAGTATTCACAGTGCAGTATATACATATATGAAATTGTCAACAATAAACTCAGCAAAAGGTTGAAATGTCCCACATTTGAAAAACGGAAGATCCCATGTTATATAGTTATTAAGCCCAATCAGAATACACTCAAGCTAAAGTATATCTACATACTTCTTCACAGCCGAGTTTCTCATAACCATAAAACAGAACACACCTGAGGGAACCTAAAGATAAACAGTGCACTCCTTGTAAGGAACAATGAATTACTATTGATTTCTCATGAAGAATTATAGAGTCTAAAAGTAAAAGAAAAAAAAACACACAACACCTGAGAAAAGGTCATGATACTGAGTATCCAACAATAACATCTCTCATGGAAAAAAGATGAAATACAACGTTTCTCTGATAAGAGAAAGCTAAGAGAACTTGTGCCCAAGAAAAAGTGCCCTAAAAGAAATGTTAAAAGAATTTTTTCAAAATAAAATAGACTGTTGTTAAAGTTAAATTAGGAATTGCCAATAAATGTAAGAGCAATAGGGGTCAAGTGTGGTGACACACAGTCCAGCAATGACAGCACTCAGAAAAAGGAAGCCAGAGCAAGACACTGTGTGGTGCAGGGCCAGACTCACCCAGAGAGAGAGAGAGAGAGAACCATTTGGTTAGATAAAACGGATTTCATTTCCTTAGAAGTTAAGATTCATGTAACCGTGCAAAAAAACAAACAAAATGCTCATCTTGAATGACAGTGAATGAGAGGCTATGAAGTTATTACTTGTATTAGGTATAACAAGTGTAACAAAAGTGGGCAATAGTAAGGGGACTTGGAAATTGGTGTTTTGCCTTTAAGTTAGAGGTAAGTGAAAATTTTGAATATATGAGAGTTTTCATTTATTAATAGTGTAGGTTTTGTATTAACCTGCAGAAGCACAAAAATATGGCCCCTAAGCAGCTAGATACACTAAAATAAAATATTAAAACTTTTGAAATATAAAATATGGCAGTAAATTTTAAATAGGAAAATCTTAATTGAGAAACAAAATCAACAAAAAATAACATGGTATGTATAGAGATCAGGAAGATGGCCTAGTGGGAAAAGATACCTGCTACCATACCTAATCACCCGTGTTCGATTCCTGGGACCTACATGTTGAAAGCAAAGAAACAACTCACTCAAATTGTTCTCTGACTCCACACATGGCTCTGTGTCATGGGTGTGGACCCATGAATATATGCGCACAAATCATACAAAAATCTAATAATTTTAAATGATATATAATTTCAGTTATATCAATTTTAACATATCATGAAAATACTTGAAACACAAAATTACAAGTTTTACTGCCAGATTACTTGAAGTAAGATCTATGAATGCAAGCCTAATAAAAAAAACCACTTCTATTATATAAACTTGAAATATAGGTTAAGTACAAAACAGTAAATGATAGACCAGTCCAATGCTATTCAGAAGAGTTGGGGTGGATGTTATAAAAGCAAAAAAAATTGCACTGATGACACAGAAAATTACTAAGGGTGAAGATTAATACATTAATAAAACAATCATTCCAAGGAATCCATATAAAATATCCATGTATATGGACCTATGAAAAAGCTTCAAAACACATGAATAAAATCTGGTAGAAATATAGGAAAAGTGATACCCACAATAATATTAAAAACTTTAGGCATTCTTCATCTGTAATTGGTATGATAATAAACATATTTTTCAGCATGGAAATTGTAAACCTGAACAACTATACCAGCCATTACCATAACTGATTTTTTATATCACTCCATGTTTTACAACACCGTGTCTTCAGCATATGTTTTCTGATACACATGAAACATTCACTAAGGTAGATAGCCTTTTATGTAATAAAACGTCATGATAAATTTAAAGATTTAGAACTGTGAAAACTGTATTATTATGCAATTAAGCAATTAAAGTACAAATTCATAATAGAACAGAGGCAGAAAATTCGCAATTATTTAGGTACTAAATGATATATTTAAAAATAACAAGAATCACTGGGCACAGTGGTACATACATTTAATCCCAACACTCAGGAAGCAGAGGTAAGTGTAACTGTGAGACTGAGGCCATGCAGGACTTCATCGTGAGATTCAAGCCAATGGGGCTATTGGGAGACTCTGTCTTTAAAAAATCATTATAAAATATAAGTAAATAAATAACAGAATTCAAAAGGAAAATTTCAGAGTATTTAAAAATATTGCATGAACTTTTTCTTTTGGTTTTGAATTGCAGGGATTTTATTAGAATTCTTAGGAAAAAATGTACATTTCAAAGCAATTTGAAAATATAAGCATCAAAAGCACTAACAGAGGACCACAATGTAGGATGGTAGGCTGAAGGAAAGCACTTATGCATCAGGTTCTTTTATGTCACTTCCATAGATTTTCAAGTGATAGAAGAGGTCAGTGACCTTGAGGGCATGCTGTCAGCCAGGGAGCCCAGTCAATGAGACTGGCATGCAACGGAGGATTCAGGGAGCATGGCCTTGGGCCAAATACAGATAGATTTTCAAGTGATAGAAGAGGTCAGTGACCTTGAGGGCATGCTGTCAGCTAGGGAGCCTAGTCAATGAGACTGGCATGCAAAGGAGGATTCAGGGAGCATGGCCTTGGGCCAAGTATAGATCT
>NW_008340872.1:6343141-6345328 GCF_000622305.1 Nannospalax galili | reverse complement strand
AAAAATTGCTCTTTCTGTGTCTGAGATTTTACCTGCCTTTTCTTCTTTATTTGGCTGAAAAAAATGAACCCAACAATATTCCCTAGATTGATAATGATGCAACAGTCACAACAGCATGTGTAAGATTGACAAAACTAACGAGCACGAGCACTGAGGTATCAGTTCAGCCCCTTAAAAATGTTTACCTGAATCAAAAATGAATATAAAACTCTTTCTGTGTCTGAGATTTTACCTGCCTTTTCTTCTTTATTTGGCTGAAAAAAATGAACCCAACAATATTCCCTAGATTGATAATGATGCAACAGTCACAACAGCATGTGTAAGATTGACAAAACTAACGAGCACGAGCACTGAGGTATCAGTTCAGCCCCTTAAAAATGTTTACCTGAATCAAAAATGAATATAAAACATGTTCAGATTTATGAGGTGCAAATAAAGTGGTACTAAAGGGGAAGCTTGTGGTCTCACAAAGCTTGTCTTGAAAACAATGCTCTCAAATCAGTAATGCAAGGTTCTTCCAATATAAAAGGGACATATACACACAATCAAGGAAGGAATACAGAGATACGGATTCAAAATTCCAAACTTTCTTCTAAGAGTCAAGGCAAGTTTATGTTTGAGCATAAAAACAATCTTAAGTTACAGATTCTAGAGAAAAACCTACTTTTGCCACATCTCTAGACAAACATAATTTCTTACCTTAATATAAATATGCACCCTTATATTTACAGAAATCTGTACATTTCTCCCCTCTTCAAAGAAGCTTCTTTTTACAACAGATGGAGACTGTTACAGTATTCCAAAACTGGTCAAACACAGAGAACAGGTGTCTGTGAGATGCTTAACCCTAAGTGACACATCTTCAATGCAACCTTTACACATAGGATGAAATCATCTCTCACCAGAGAAGTTTCCTTATGCAGCAGATAGTGATTAACAAAGAAACCCACAATTAGCCAATGTGCAGAGAACAGAGTGCATCTTCCTGAATAGAACACCTGCTTCAAACCTCTGCCTCCCAAGGCTCAGGGATCATTGAAGAAGAGGAGGTGGGAAGATTGTAAGAGCCAGAGGGGGTGGATGACCACAGGAAGCAGAGTCTTCCAGACTGCTGGTTAGTTACTCATGTGAACTCACATCAGTGGTGACAGCATGAACAAGTCCTGTGCAAGCTCAAAGCAGACAAAATCCTGTCACAGACATGGGGAGGTGGGTAAGAAATCCCAACTCAACCTAAGATACTTTTGGCAATTGGCTTCTGGGAGCAGAAAGGTGGTGTCTTACAGGGATGGGACTCTCAATGGGCCCAGTGAATGGACCCACACTGAAGGACATTCAGGGACACAATCTTTTCTATTCGGAGCTATGCTTAAGCCCTGCTTCCCCTCTGGTGTGTGCCTATCTTTAATAAAACAGAAGTCAAAGTAGTCTCTGTGAGAAGTAGGCAAGGCTTAGGAAACATTACCAATGATCAGCTTCTGACCCTAGCTAGACTCTAGCAGGATTTATTTTTATTTATGTGCAGGTGTGTGTCTAAGGGATTATATGTGCACACGTATGTACAGGTGACTACAGAGGCCAGAAGAGGTCATCATCAGCTCCCGTGGATCTGGGACCCAGAAGCTGACAACTGAACTCCCATCCTCTGGAGAACCAACAAGTGAACTGAGCTACTGTTTTAGTTTGCTTCTCTGCTGCCGTCATAAAACATTGGCCAAACTTGACTTTAGGTGAAAAAGGTTAATTTGGCTTTCAGGTTACAGTCCATCATTGAGGGAATCCAGGACAGGAACTCAAGCAGGGAGCTGGAGGCTGTAACTAGAGCATGGACCATGAGTGGGAGAACACAGCTTACTGACCTACTTCCAAGACCACATTCAGCTGCCTTTCTTCTTTTTTCTTTTATATTTATACATTTTGAGTGTATTGCCTATATCTATGTAAGGGCACCATGCTGTGTGCAATGTACACAGAGGTCAGAAGAAGGCATCTGATTCCCTTTGAACAGGAGTTATGGATAGATGTTAACCATCATGTGGGTGCTAGGAATCGAACCAGGACCTTCTACAAGAGTAGTCAGTGGTCTTAACCACTGAGCCATCTTTCCAGCCCCTCAGCTGCCTTTTTATACAACCCAGACTCACCTGCGTAGGAATGGCACAACCCATAGTGGACTGTGCCCTCCTA
>NW_008340872.1:6340681-6341592 GCF_000622305.1 Nannospalax galili | reverse complement strand
GAAGAAGATACAGAGACACAAAACACACTCTATAGGAGAGAATATATATATATATATATATATATATATGTATATAATTGAGCAGGAAACACTGGAGAGAGGTATGAATAGGAGAGGGGATCTAAATACTATCAAGTTATATTATATGAAAATCGCAAAAATTCAATAATTATTTTTTTAAATGAGCAAAGTGTAATCTGAAGCCTCAGTGGAAGAACTGGCAGAAGATTAAGATTCTACTTCAAAAGGAAGGAATGAGAGGCTACAAAGAGAAACCAAACCAAGTTACCACCCAAATATCATATCTTACATTCCTACATCTGGCATCTGGTTGCACTGACTGTAACAGGTTGCGGGCCTCCAACTGTTTGGTGAAGTCCCAACATAGACTTTGCTAGTTGAGGTCTGCCTGGCCGTGCTCTAGGACTGGCTCTATTGTTGCCTTTGGCTTCCCCCTTGCTCTTCATTCAGAGAGTAAAGTTGGGGAACAGCAGGCTTTAATACCCATGTTGCTGTCTGGATGCTGTGTTTTCCTCCTTTAGGAAAATTAGCCCATTACCTTTAAACTTAACCTCCTAAGAAGTCTCAACAATATAGAAAATAATATCAAATTCATTGTGACTGTCCGTATAAGAGGGCTTTGTCCAGATTTCATTATAATGATCATTTTCAGTGGGAAACTCATCAGCGTGAATTGTAGTATCATGGTATCATTGATCTACTGTTATGAAGGCTCAGCAGAGATATGAGTAAGCTTTGTTTATAGCACTCTAGACTTTTCCTAACCTGCTTCTTCAAACACTTTCAAATGCTTCTTGCATGCCAATTCCAAAGGCTCTTCTACATCAGAAGGAAAGCATCCTATTCCAGGTAACAAATTCTGTTTCACTCAGATTTCCATCACAATAACA
>NW_008340872.1:6329332-6340578 GCF_000622305.1 Nannospalax galili | reverse complement strand
TTTACATTTTTTTTGTAAATAAATAAGTTATACTTTTCAGTTTTCCTAAAACTTTATTTTTTTAATTTTATTGACTCTTTAAGAATTCCACATAATGTATTTTGACCATATTAAGACCTTCTCATTCATTTTCAGGTAAATGGATAGAACTAGAGACTCATACTAAACAAGCAACCCATGTTCTCCATTTGTGGATTATAGCACCAATCCTTTATATGTGAGTATAAATTCTGATGTCACACCTGGAACCAGGAAAAGGAAAACGATACACGGAGGTAAAGGAAAAGAAAGAACCTGAAAAAGGGGAAGAGTAGGGAACAGATGTTAGCAGGGGAGAGGTGGGGTAGTGGGAGTGTAAGGCTGGGAAGGGAGGAGGGAGGTATATGTGGGGGGCACAGTGGGAGAAGAGGGAACTCATTAGAAAGGGAATGACAGGAAGAGTTTGTTATTGGGGGGAGGGTGGGGATACTGTGGGGGGTGCTTGGACTCAGGAGGGAGGAGGGAGTTTAGATGGTGGGAAGGAATGTAGAGACCAATGAATCTTGAGGTGCTCCCCAGCACCCAGAGGGAAATGTGTCACCTCTGAAACCCCCTGAGAAATGCACATAAATGTTTGAGTATTAGTGTATATGTACACCTGCTGGCTGTATGGCAAGGAAAATAGTGCCAGACAGGAGAGACCTCCCTTAGAGAGGTTGGTCAGAGCAGTCCGAGACTCCCAAAGTAACACAGACTATTGACAGAGCAATTGGTTATCTCCCAGAACTAGAAGACAGGACCTTACTGCTGGAGACAGGACACACTAAAGGTACAAGACTTGGAGTAATGGAGCAGGAACTGACCTGGAAGACTTCTACCTGAAGTTTAGATCTCATAGTTCTAGAGAAAAATCAATCAATGGTCCAATCTAGTCCTAAAACCTAATAGCCATAATGATCAGCACAGCGAACTACCTCTATTGGTACAGTGGTGGCGCCATTATCTGGGGAGTAATCAATTACCTAATTGAACTAAAAGCCCTCTCAATGGGAGTGAATCTGTGGGAGGCACTGTATATGACTAGAGATGTCATATATCTTAGAGAAAACGTTATCTGTCATATCTCTAGACAAATGAAATTTCTTACCATATGCAAAATATGGATCCTTATATTTACAGACAAGTATATAGTACAGAACTCATCAAGGAAATGCACAGAAGCTCAATAAAAATTTAGAAAAAGAGAGTCAATCAGAGGGACTCTTACTGAGGGCAGTGCATTCTGGTGACATTCTAGAAGCTGCTGAGGAGAAAGACAACCCGGAGGGGGAGGGGAAAACGATGCTGAAGGGTGTGCAGATTTAGAAGTTAGCTGATGATGACTTTGAGTGCAGTGCTCCACAAATGCCAGATTGTAGAACAGACCATGATGACAGTGATGACGCCAGTATTTCATCATCACAAGAAGAAGAACAGGAGGAATTGCTTCCCAGGACAGAAAGCAATGGACTGATTGTAACTGGTATGTGGGAAGCAGGAGGAGCTGCTACAGCTTGGCAGGGACCCTGGAATGTACTTTGAATTTAATTCAGAACACATACATCCTGACCTCAATGTGCTAGAATCTAAACAGAAACAAGATGAGATGAGAGAGAGAGAGAGAGAGAGAGAGAAGAAAAAGAAAAGAGAAGAGAAAAAAGAAAAGAAAAGAAAAGAAAAAAGAAAAGAAAGGGGGCTGGAGAGATGGCTCAGCAGTTAAGAACAGTGACTGTTCTTGCAGAAAACCCGGGTTCAAATCCCTGGACCACATGGCAGCTAAAAACTGTAACTCCAGTTCCAGGGGATTCGACAGCCTCTTCTGTCCTCTGCAGGCATTGCACAATACGGGTGCACTTACATACATGCAGGCATATCATACACATAAAATAAAAAGAATACATAAAGTATTTAAAGAGAGAGAGAGAGAAAGAAATAAAGAAAGAAAGAAAGAAAGAAAGGAAAGAAAGAAAGAAAGAAAGAAAGAAAGAAAGAAAGAAAGAAAGAAAGAAAGAAAGACACAGAGCTGGGCAAAACTACACTCAATTACTTCCTTATTGGCTCAAGTTCCTGTATCACAAAAAGTAAAGATAAAGAAACAAAATCCTCTTTGAAAAAAAAAATTAAAAAAGAAAATAAAGATAAAAGGCGCCCAAGAGAAGGAGGAGAATCTTGAATTGGCAGACAAAGTGATATAGATATGTAAAGATAAAAGATATCTAAAAACAGCAATTTCAAACTTTCTTAGAAACAAGCAAATTAAAATATCTAGAAAGATAAAATAAATCATACTGTACATAATAAACCCAATGAAAACAAGGTTTCTTATTCCAGATTAACAAAGTTTATTAGAATTACAGAGAAACAAATTAACACATGGCAGTTATAAAGATAGGACCAGAGTCTGTGTCATTCCAGTGAAATAGGTAAGAGAGCTTTTAGGGAAAATCTGATGTAAGTTCTCTTGTTGTAGGCAAAGCTTGTAGAATAAATAGCAAAGATCACCAGTTCTAACTGCATTCTACCTTATTTCAGGCCATAAGAATTTGAGAAAATTCCAGTTTAGTGTGGTGGCATGAGGTTTAGGTATTTAAAGCTGGAGAACCATCATTCATAAGAGTGGGAGATGAGGTTCCCTTGCACTCCTTAATAGTAGTAGCCAAAACCTGAGCCATAGCCAGAGCCACATCCATAGCCACAGCCATGGAGAGAGCTAGAGCCGTAGCCATAGCCACAGCCCAGTCTGCCATAGCCACAACCATAACCAGAGCCATAGCCGTAGCCCAGGCCTCCATAGCCATAGCCCAGGCCTCTGTAGCCACAGCAGCCATAGCCTCGGCCTCCATAATAGTTTCCGTAGTAGCCACACATGGTGTTGGTTGTTGAGGTTGTTCTTGGATAGAGAAGGTGTGTAGGTGACTTGAGTCTGGATAGTTCTCCCTGTGGAGAGCCTTTTATATGTCCTCAGTGTGGGAGGGGCCAACATGTGCTCATGCCATTGCCTAATTTTATGACTGATCTCACTAGTTTGTTATTTTCTCAACCATAAGACAAAGCCTCAAAGTCTCAGAGTTTTTACAGATGCTTGTTTTGTTTGCCAATTCAGTGTCCTGAGAAAAATCTAGATCTAAAAATGACAGGAAACAGTTTTATACACAAATTATCACTTAAACGTCTATAACTCCGCCAGATTTCTGCAGGCTTCCTTTGGAGAAAACCCATTTTGACTGGCCCTCATCCCAAGATAAAACATGTATTCATCTCCTTGCATACCCCAAAGTAGCCATTTAAACCAATACATTTCCTTTATATTGTATTTTCAATTTTTAAAAAATTTTTCAATGTGTCCTCTGTCTACCTCCAAAGACAACAGAGAAATTTTCAATGCTTTTCTTCCCAGTAATGTAAATGACATAGATGTGAGTTTCACTAACAGGCCAGACATTTCTACATGGTACTAAAGTTATAAGACTCAAGATAAAACTTTTGTGGCAACCCTAAAAAAAAATTAAGTTGAGAGATTTTTTTTTAATTAAATTTTATTTTCAATTTCTGCTGGAAAAGGAAGAGTCAGTCTCAATAAAGGTGAGATTCTTGATATGTTGACCCTGGACTCCAGTGGATGAACCCAGGCAGAAGAGAAGGGGACACAAACCTGACTCTATCTATAGGAGTGTGTGTGTGTGTGTGTGTGTGTGTGTGTGTGTGTGTGTATGCATTGTATGTACATATATTCTATATATGTGATCATCATTCCACAAACCTGTCCAGAAACACTGATCAGAGGTGTAATAGTCCAAAGATGCTTCATGCTGAAATACATTTTCATATTACTATCAAGCAGGGTCAAAGAGTTGAGATTGCTTTATGTACTGGTAAAATAGGTTGAAGACAGGAACTCCTCTACATGTACTTAACTTTCATTTTGAATTCAGCACACAAGATATTTTCAATCTCTTTCATCCATCTGCCTTGACAAGTAATTCAAATGACAGAAAGTAGACTCAATCAAAGGAATATTTCTATCTTAGTAAACAAAATGCAATCATTTTCCATACACTTATAATAGCAAGTGTGTGTTTGTAAACTATGAACATTATTATGGTTATGTATTATCTCAGTCCTTCTGTAATAACTGTTAAGAAGTGTTGAATATGTCACTTTTAATTCTCCCTGAAGTAAGTATCAATTGCCTCAAATGTCATATGCTAGACCCCACCAAGTACTCATGATGAAATCTGAAATTTTAAATGAGTAGTAGTTGAAATAAGTCATTTTAGAACTTTAAGTCCTAATTATTATATGTAAAAGATTTTTGTTAAATTATATTAATTAGTAAAGAAAATAATCATTGAAATACTTTCATAACTTGAAAATGTCAGAAATTACAATTTGTCCTATAACTAAGGTCATAAAATTTTATGAGGAAAAGTCTCTTACCCTTAACCTTAACCTTACAAGCTATTGATTTCTTATGAAGAATTAATATTTAGTTTTATAATCAATGAGTGTTTTATGTAAAATACCATTTCTGTTTTTAATGAATAACTTATTTTGAGCACTTTTATATTTGAAGTAAAATCAAGCAGAAAGTAGAGAAATTTCTGACATACTTTTTGTATTGTCCTCTGAACAGCTTTTGCCTTATCAGCATCCAAGACCACAGTGTCACACAACTAATGCAATATATGCATCTCACTGACATATCATCAGCTCCCAGATTCCATAATTCATGCTCATGCTCACTGTTGATGATGCTTTTTCTTTGGACTTGATAAACGTTTAATGTGTGCATCCCCCATGTTGTATCATGCTGTTTTACTGCCCTAAAAATCCTCTTGGTATGCCTGTTTACATAGCATGCCTTTCCCCTTAAAAACAAATTTCCTTGCCTAGTGCTCTGAAATATAACTAGCATTTATAGCCCACAGAAACAAAACAAACTCATCTTTCCCCAAGGAAATTCTCATCAGCTCTTGAGGTCTTCTCTGGTTCACCACTCCTTTTATTTAAAATATTTATTCAGCCAGGCATGGTAGCGCATGCCTTTAATTCCAGCACTCGGGAGGCAGAGGCAGGTAGATATCTGTGAGTTCAAGGCCAGCCTGGTCTACATAGTGAGTTCCAGGATAGCTGGAGCTACAGGGAGACCCTGTCTCAAAAAGACAAAAAAAAAGTAAATAAAATAAAATATTTATTCAAAATATTTATGTCTAATATCTGTGCTCCATTTACATCCTTTCTCTCAGTGATTTGGACTTTTGAACTACAACGTTCCCACCGAGAACTCCCTAATCACAGTATAGTTTATTTCTTGTTATTTTGCTGAAGTCTGAAACAAAGTCCAAGTCCCTTGACCTAGACATTCAGTGATGACATATTCTTTCCCAGGTCAAATTTGTCTGGTCATGCTTTTCTTTATCATCTTGGACAATTTGACCTCTGTCTCAAACTATGGTCTTGAACTTTCAATGTTTTGACTATATAATCGGTTAACTACTGAAATACTAAGTCTTCATTTTTAAAATCCATTAGACATTTAACATCACCAAGATAGAGTCTTGTAGCACTAAGTGCATTCTCTGTGCATCATACACACTAAAAATTAACCTTCTGGGCTGGAGAGATGGCTCAGTGGTTAGGAGCACTGGCTGCTCTTGCAGAGGACCCGGGTTCAATTCCCAGCACCTATTTGATGGCCAACAACCATTCATAACTCCAGTTCTCCTGGGGACCTGAGGCCCTCTTCGGACCTCCAGTGGCATTGCACTACATGGATGCACTTACACACATGCAGGCAGTTAGTTCACTCATACACACAAAATAGAAATAATAAATTTTAAAATATTTTTTTAAAAATCACCTTCTACTTCCCCTGGAGGGTATCCTGCAGAGATTTCAGCCTGGGAGCATATCCTTCACAGATTCCAACGGGATGAGGATGCCTGTCCTCCAGGAGGCTCCCCTCACTTGGAGCGCTTTCCTGCTTCCTTCAGTTTGCAAGGTCTCACACATAGCTACTCTTCAGCATCTCAGAAGAGATTAGTTATTCCTCCTAAAGTTCTTAATCTTTGAACTGCCAATCTTTCTTTCTAAAAATAAGCATGTCTCAATTCTTCTCATGCATGGATGACCATTTAGTCCCTGGACATCATTTTTCATGTTTGTAACCCCAGATAAAAATTAAGTTATTCCATTCACTGGTTCCTATGATTGAGAGGTTCTTGTCAGTATCAGAAATTATTTAACTAATAATTTATTTGCTTATTTTCTGTCTCTAACTTACCCTGTAACTATTCAAAGGAGTAATTTTGTGAGAACAGAAACCTTTAAAGACTCCACATTCCTACGTCACCATTGTAAATATTGACAGGAGGTGGGATCATGATGGGGATTAAAAGAAAAGTTAGACATAAAAGAATGCAAGATAGTTTTCCAATATGAAATTTATAGTGTACTAAATATTTATTTTTCATGTCTAATGTCCATATACATCATAGCTCTCACCTATGTAAAATTTTATATTCCTGTTTGTGTACCTTATTTTTAATATAATCCATACCCAGGCATTTGAAAGAATTACTGTTTATAATTTCAAATATCCCACAGACTATATGTTCTTTGTTTCTTTCAAATGTCTTTTTTTTAAATCTACTTAAATATCTCTTGGTTTTTTTGTTTTGTTTTTATCTTTTTTTGGTCTTTTTGAGACAGTGTCTCCCTGTAGCCCCAGCTGTCCTGAAACTCACTATGTAGACCAGGCTGGCCTTGAACTCCCAGAGATCCGCCTGCCTCTGCCTCCTGAGTGCTGGGATTAAAGACATGCGCCTCCACACCTGGCTTCCCTTGGGGTTTTAAAAGATAAACATGTACACTGTTTTGAGTGAGTGGATAAAATGCATTTATTCCAGTTTTATATTAATATACTGACCTTTAAGATAGTCAATTTTAAAAGCAGTAATATGAAGTTTAGTGTGTACAATTATCTTTGGAGAGTCAATTCTAATAATCTGTCTAATATTAGATAGCTTTCATGTATTATAGAAAATTTAAGGCTAAGATGTATATATTTTTAGAGCATTTGGCTAGTATGCATAGGTTCTCAAGTTCAATGCTCAGCACAGGAAGACAAAGAATGAAAAATGTAAGGTTTCATAGGACAAAGCCAGATTCATCAAGAAAATCTTCATTATGATTATATAGTTACCTGTATTTTGATAGGCATTAGTGAATTTAAGTGCTTTAAAGTAAATTGAAGCACATAGAAAAAAAACCACTTTAATGTAGAACCTAAATATTCTTGAGCCAGAGATTACCATCTCTATCCTGAGAAGAGGAATCACCATTCTCTGATTTTGTCTTGTGTATCTAGGGTGTCAATCTTGAATGGAAAGTGTTTCCAAATAAGAATATAATGCACAGCAAAATGGGAGAGGTAAGGCTTAGATGTCTAACAGCCATATAAAATATACTCCTGAAGAAATTGTTGTACACAAATATAAAATTCTCTTTGAAGCATAAAGCACCCCAATCTATACCCAGAAGTGACTCCTGCTTTAGAGATTCTTCCCAGACAACTTGATGTTCATTTGCATTCCTTATGCTAGTTCTTAATTTAGCCGCAAGAAGAACATAACACTTAAAATCAACACCATTACAACCAACAATAAATATAGGGTACAGTTTATAAGATCTTGTGAACGCTAAGCTATCATACCATCAAATACTCATAGTTAAAAGGCACATTTTTGTGTTAAAGTCACATGATTTCATGGCAGACATTCCACAGCAAGGATCTTTGTTACACTGGTTGCAAAGAATTCTTGAAGTGCTTTCTTATTGCTCATTTGTTAGGAAAGGAATCAGTTCTGACTATGGTTTTCTACATACCTTTTGTATTGTAGAGCCCAAAATACATGAAGTGATTATATTCTTCAAATGAATCTCTTACATCTGATTCTTATGCGGTTACAGCAATGATCACAGCCTGCTGTAGCTACAGTTGTATAGGCTGGCACTGGGGCTGAGGTAAAAATAAACATGCGTGCTATATGGTTCATGATGTTATGGAAAATATTTGAATATTTACCTTCTGGTTTTTATTAAAATATTCTAAATTACTTATCCTTGGTATAATTCTTATTGTGAAATAATTCTTTATCTAGAATCACCATTTCTTTGTTTGTTTGTCTTTTTGAAAGCTATCATATAGCCCAGGCTGGCCTTGAGCTCACTGTGCAGTTGAAGATGACTGCATCTCTTGAGTGATGCCCACCACTGCCAGCACAGCCAATTTATGGAATAATGAGCATTGATTCCAGGGCCTTGTGCTAGAATGCAAGCGCCGTACTAACTGAAATAACTATTCTAATTCTAGAATAGTCATGGTAAAAAAAAAGGCTCAGATTAACCTTTGGAAATATCCAAAATTTTTACTGAGGAAGATATTACATTCATTTTGTATTTTGCATAAATCAAATCTTTAAAAAAAGTACTTTTAGACTTTTAAAATATTTTTTCCTATTTTTAATTGTGTGTGTGTGTGTGTGTGTGTGTGTATGTGTGTGTATGAATGTAAGTGTAGGTGCTTGCAGAGGTCAGAGGCATTGCATCCCCTGGAACATGAGTTGCCAGAGGCTACTGGAAAATTGGAGCAGGTTCTGTATAAGAACAGCAAGTGTTCTCAACCACAGGGCTATGTCTCTTTCCCTAATTTTAGTTCGTCATTAAATATAAGTTCTTTGACAACTGAATCTCATATTTTTAAGCAAAATTACCTTTACTACATATGAACATGAAAATGTAGGTGCACACAGGGGTGTGTGTGTAGCATCACAGGCTGTTTTTATTTTTACTCACTGAAGTCTGTTCACAGGGCATCAAATTATTAAAATCTCCAGGGAGAAAAGCCTTGTTGCAAAATTCTAAAAGAATTTCAATATGAAGCCATCAAAATAGCTGACATGGTGAGTGGAAGGGAACATCATT
This sequence comes from Nannospalax galili, assembly GCF_000622305.1. NCBI lineage: Eukaryota > Metazoa > Chordata > Mammalia > Rodentia > Spalacidae > Nannospalax > Nannospalax galili. The sequence goes on along the minus strand of NW_008340872.1, from coordinate 6,331,575 downwards.
AGAATTGACAAATTTACCCAAGAGATGCACAAAACAGTCATCTGAAGTATGTACTTCACAAAGAAGATGCCATTTGTATTGATTTTAGAATCATAAATGTGGTCATGCACCATGTATCTCAGTAAATATCCATTAATTTAGGAAAGAAAGGATGAGAATCACAGTGTTGCAAGTTTAGAATCCGTGCGAAATGGATAAATGACAGCACACGTGCATACGAGCTTCTATAGTTCAGCTTCTGCAGCTGTGACTTTTGTTTTGCCCCTGCTTTTGATATCATATCCATGAAATCTTTGCTAAAGCCAGTATCGATTTTTTCTACCTTTTTATAGAATTTTAGGTTTTGTAGTCTTGTACTTAAAACTTTAATTATTTTACTTGATGTTTTGTGTGTGGTGTAAGATTAAGATTTAGTTAATCTTAAAAGATATTCAGTTTTCCCCAAGTAGGATATTGGAAACTGTCCTCTCCTCATTGTTGATTTTTACACATAATGTCAGAGACTATCTGACTGTATACAAGAACGTTATTATTGGACATTCTACACTGTGTCATTTGTCTCTGTGTCTGTTATAGTAATAGTGAGCTTGTTTACGTTACTGTACTTTTCTAATATATTTTAAAATCAGGAAGTGTAAGGCTTCTTTCTTTACACTTCCTCAGATTTTCTTTGGCTATTGGTGGTATTTAATGGTTTCATGTTAATTATTTTGGGGATTATCTTTCTATTTCTGTAAAATATACCAGAGGAGTATTGATATATATTTTATTTAAGCTATAAATCACTTGATTTATAAACAGCATTCAAAAAATTACTTCTTCCAATTCATGAAATGTGACGTCTTTCTACTTTTCCTGTTGACTTTAGTTCCATCCAATTGTCATTTTGAAGTATCTGCAGGACATGCTTTAGCATCTTCAGTTGTTTATGCCTAAGTATTTTGTTCTTTGAGGTGCTATTGTAAATAGGATAATTTCCTTAATTTCATACTGCTAACATACAGAAAAAAAAACTGATTTTGGATGTTTGATGTAGCCTGCAAGTTTCCTGAATTTGTTTATGATATAATTTTGTTTTGAGTATTTAGGGTTTTATATTTAAATATATATTATTGGAACACAGATTATTCTACCGTGTCCTTTCTGCTTTGTCTGGATCTTATCTTATCAAATCCTGTATCACACTCTCTACTCCCAAGGCTCAAAGATATAAAGATAGTATCCTCCAAAACTATGAGAGGAAGGCTTCAAGGAGGTGACTTCCTGGTCAGTTACATTGCTCCTTGCTCCAAGTCCTGCATCTGATGTATGTCTTGTCTTTAGCAATAAGGTCTTACCTTCAGGTTCTGAGAGGCAATCAAGGACTATGGCAATAGCCTGTGTAATTTTTGGATGTTTCTTGGACTACCCTGGCCAACAACTCAAAGGGAGGTTTCTCCTGCCTGGCACTGTTTCTTTTTATGCACATAGACTCATGTATAGATATTGTATGTATAATTTTTCAGTAGGCTTTGAACTAATGCATTTTGCTCTGGTTTGAGACAGGGTCTTCCGATAGCTCCAGCTGGACTAGAACTCATTATGTAGCCCAGGCTGGCCTAGATCTCACAAGATCTGCCTGTCTCTGCCTCCCCAGTGTTCAGATTAAGATGTGTGCCACAAGGCTCCACTGAATAAAAATACTTTTAAAAGAAAAAAAATAATCAAAGACTAAATAAAAAATTAAGAATGAACTCAACTTTCAAAACATCCCTATTGAAAGAGAAAATCATTTCTCACATTATTTGAAATTCTAAAATTTACAGTATTTAGCCAAGTCACATAATCCTTAATCCCAGCACACTTGAAAGGTAGAGGCAGGCAGACATCTGTGAGATGGCAGTCAACCCAATCTACAGAGTGACCTCCAAGCCAGCTGGTAGCTATAAAAAGACCCTGTCTCAAAAGAAATTACAATATTTATGAGCAATTTACTGTATAAAGCTATCTCAAGAAGAGAAGCAAATATAAAGATCTGAAAATGTATAGTATGTACTTGCAATGAAAGAGCTAACAAAAATCTATTAAAAGCAGAGGAATGAACATGGCATGAGGTGAAGAGAGGTTGAGGAATTTTCCTAGTATTTAGGCTGAAGGCAAGAAAAGACAAAACGAAACTGCAAGAGACTTTTCATAAAGATTCTAGATGACCTTCATGAAAGAGCTGAAATTTCATAAATTGACAGGCAGAGAGTAAAGGGGGG
>NW_008340872.1:6309276-6329265 GCF_000622305.1 Nannospalax galili | reverse complement strand
CTGTCAATAGTTTATTTCATTTATCCTTACTGAATATGGGGATAACTTTAAGACATCAAACAATTATTCTGAGGTTCCTAAATGGAAGTGCTCCCAAGTGGATTAAGAATATATGTTAAAGATCTGGCTAGCATTATAATAATTCTCTAGTGAATAAATAAGAAATATTACAGGTGCTGGAGAGATGTCTCAGTGGTTAAGATCACTGAATGCTCTTACAGAGGACCCAGATTTGATTTCCAGCTCTCACATGGCAGCTAACAACTATCTGTAACTCCAGTTTCAGGGGATCCGACACCTTCTTCTGACCTCCATGGGCATTACATGACACAGGTGCATTTACACACATGCAGGAAAAACACTCATACACATAAAATAAAAATAATAAAGAAAAAATATTTTTAAAGGATTCTAAAAAAGAAATGCTACTTCTATAGTATTATTTATATTATAAATATAGTCGATTTCTGCAGCATTAGCATGTAACTTATGCAAATAACACTAACCAAATTTGATGGAAAATAATTCTTTCATATGTCAAGTCAAAAAACAAACCATGTGTAGAATTGTAAGATATACCAGAATTTATTAGCAGTTCTGTACATTTTAATAAATTTATATTTCATAAAAGCCTTCAATCTAGGTTGTATTATTCCATTTAATTTTTATTTGGTTTGTGCATTTCAATTCCAAAGATATTCAATTTGTCAAAACTTGAAAGGTGTTAAGATAATCCATGTTTTAGGTTTTAATACAGTAATTAGAGAAGAATTTCATTCATATTTCTAGCAAAAGTAAATATACTAATGTTAGGGTGTAGGAACTAAAAGACACAGATAAGACATAAAGTGAATAACAAAAGATTCAAGTTTATTTCTATTTCAATTTCAGATATTCATAATTTAAATACCAGAAAGAAGTAAGTAAATCAAAGTGAATAAAAGTATATGTTTATTTGGGGACATTAATTTGAATATTTAACATAAAATTCATGGAATGAGAGCTGTCAAGCATTCTCACTATTATTAGGTACTACTAAGACAGGTGTAAGTCTTAGAAATTCTTATCAAGAATCATGGATATTTTTCAGGTACTCTTTGGGTCCAGTGATTATGGATCTTCAATCACCCAAGATTATTATTATATGTTTTATGTATTTTCTTTGAAAAGTTGTCTTTGGCTCATGATATAGCCACTGCAATTATTAAAAAATAACCACAGGCTGGCTACAAGGGCCTTGCCCAAGAATGTGCCTGTCAACAGTCAATCATAAATTCAGGAGAGGCCCACATAGCTCTACCCACCTCCCCTGCTAAAGTATGGGATATCGGTGGATTCTGATAAGCATTGCCTTCTTTGTATTAACAATAATTTAATAACATATCATCACACCTTAAGTAGACTACGAGACTTCCCATTTCAAAAATCACTATGTTCTTAATGTCAAGAATCAAAGATTTTGTGGCACAACTGAAATAGAAACATTAAAGCAGGTATATACTAAGGAAAGCAATCGTGTGCCTAAATATAAACGTGGAAAAAGCAAGCAAAATAATAGGCCCAGCAAGATAGCTCAGCTGGTTAGGTGCTCGCCGCTAAATCTGATGACCTGAACATATATGATGGAAGGAAAGAACCAACTCACACAGACTTTCATCAGACCTCCTTATATGAACTATAGTATACACACACACACACACTAAATTAATAAATAAATATAATAAAAATGGAAAAATAAAGTCAGAATGGTTCATGGGATGAAAATGTTTAATAGGTAAAAAGAGGAAAATCACATCACAATATCTGTGGCAACAACAGGACAATGAGAGACACACAGAAGATCCAAAGATGAGTACTGAACAATCTTCATATTCAAGCACCAAATCCAGGTAAGTAAAACTGTTACACCTCAGATTCAAAGGCTATGGGAGGACTTTATCAGCAACGTCACATCATAAACTTGATATATAAGATCTTCACCCTCTAAGCAGGAGGTTCAAAACGTGGGGTTCAGAATTTGGGAATGCAAAGACAGTAATTGGAGAGGATGAGAATATTCCATGGTGCCATCAATAGTAGTAGCCAAATCCAGATCCATAGCCAGAGCCACATCCATAACCACAACCACAGAAAGAGCGAGAGCCATAGCCATAACCAGAGCCATAGCCACAGCCCAGTCTGCGGTAGCCACATCCATAGCCACAGCCATATCCGTAGCCAAGTCCTCCGTAGCCATAGCCCAGGCCTCCATAGCCACAGCAGCCATAGCCCCGGCCGCCATAGTAGTTTCCATAGTAGCCACACATGGTGTTGGTTGTTGAGGTTGTTCTCAGGTAGAGAAGGAATGTAGATGACTTGAGTCTAGAGAGTTCTCCCTGTGGAGGGCCTTTTATACGTTCTCAGTGTGGGAGGGGCCCAATGTGCTCATGCCATTGGCTAGTTTTATGAGCACTCTAATTATTTTGTTGTTTTACAGCCATGATAATGCTTCAGGATTTTTAAAGAGGTGTCTTTGACCTCTGAGTTTGTTTTTATTCATACATTTTTTTCATTTTTAAAGATCAATTATTTGAAAAATTCATACATGTAGATGAGATATTCTGGTCCTTTTCGCCACACTATCCTTTCCTAAGACCCTGCTCCTCAATTACCCTCCCCATTACCATATCTTTTTCTTTCAGTTTTCTCTTTCTTTTGTGACCAAGTTTAACCAAGGCTACCACTGGCCATGGGTTCAGAACTATTCACTGGAGTACTGGTAATTCCACTGAAAACAATGACTCCCTGTCTTTCAGTAGCCGTTTCCTACAAATAGCTCTCCGGAAAGAGATTGGCCCCCTGAGTCCTCCCCTATCCATGACTGAGGGTTGATAGGCCAGTTTTCTGCTAGCCATATGTAGACAACCATAGCTGCTGAGCGGAGAGGGCATGCCATGCCCAGAAGACAGAGGCCTCTCTTCCCCAATGTTCACTGAGGAATATTGTGGAGAACTTGAGGCTAGAAAGGATCAAGAGGGTGGTGGTTGAGTTCTAAAGGAATATGGAAAACTCTGCATTTTGACTCTTCCCCTCATCCAACCAAGGTTTCAGTGAGGAAAGGTACACACGCAACCATCCAAACCAGCCTTAAACTTGACTTTGTTTTTAACCTCTGATACTAATCATTTACATAACAAAAGCATAATTTTTTATGGCAGTGTCTTTGATATTATCCCCAAGATTTTCTCTGTTTTTAAATATTCACCAGAGTGACACTTCCTTGAATGATGACTTCTCGTCTCTCTTAATACTAATTTTCTTCTCCCAGAACTATACTGCTTTGCTATACTGAATCCAGATCCCTCTTTCCTACCCACAACGTTAAAAATAATCCAACTAATTAAAAACCAATCGACTCAGGTCTGAATTAAATGCTTTCTAGTTTTCTCTAAGTATTCAACTTCTACTGAAGACTAAGTCGAAAATTATGTGCTAATGTACAATTTCTGTATTTCTTTCAAATTGTTCATTTTACACTAGCAATTATTATTTACCTATTACTCAAATATCCTTATTAAACTTATGTGGGATTGCAGCATCGTACAACCAATCACATTCACTTCTGATATTCCAGCCATATTTCTAATATCCCATGATATTTTAATGTGCCCCTTCAGTTACCTTTGGGTATGGTTCAGAGATTGGCATTAAAAGACAGTTTACATCACAGTTAAGAGGATTCAATCATTAGTTGTGCTCTCTGTTTTAATCAATGATCTTGATGATAATCAGAATGTGGTCATGGATTTTTAAACTTTCTAATTTGTCTCACCTAGCATACATTAAAAATGAGTCAAAAGAATGGAACAGAAAAATGTTTTCATGTTAATGATCAATATATTCATCTGTTCATTCATCCATCCCATGCTTTGAATGATTTTTTATGCATATTTCTTGGTAGGTGCATTTGTAGCATTGATAAATTTTTGTGATATCTTATTCACTTGCTGATGATTGAGGTATTTTAAAAAGAAAACTTCTTCACTTTTTCAAAGTCAAATTTCTTATATAGAAAACCTCAACTATGCAACTTATAGAATACAATCAAATAGTAACCAGGTTTTAGGGAATACAAGTAGAACTAACTTGTAAGTTTTTCTTTCTTTGGGCTGTTTACATTCTTAGACTATTACCTAAGTTTGATACAAATTGAATTACAAAACATAATTAAAAAGCAACTAAAATTAACCTGTGAACTTTATGTATTTCATTAACAGGGATATTGATGGATTGTTTTGTTATTGTTCAATGACCTTGTTAACAAAATTTATTAGGATAGTCTCTTAAGAATTTAATTCTAGGAATTAGTCTTTCCAAGAGGAAATTTTCCTTTTAATCACAGAAATGATAAATGCACAGTGATAAATGACTTCACTATATGTGAAGTTATTCTTTCTTAAACATTCTTTCTTAAACTTTTTGGTGTGGTTTTATGAATGTGCCCCATTTTCTTGTACCTCCAACATCAAAAGCAAAGAAGCTGTATCTCCTATGATCAATTATCATTGCCTAGATCTGCCTCCTCTCAGAATATTCTGAGTCTGTTTTCATGGTGGTATCCTTATAGTGCTGTACCTTTGAGTTTATATGTTTGGTTGGTCCTTACTCTGCAGAAACCCTTATCTCTTAGAGAAATCATCAAAACTTCAATCTTCCTAAAGCCAGAGAGCAAGTCCTCTTCACCTTCATTATCCTTAGACTCAGAACAACAGTTAATTCCAGAAGGTCTCTCCTTCGCTGGTTTGATTCTAATAGGCACGTTTCATTTAATTCCAACTCAGCACCCTCCAAAGAGCCTTTAGTTTTTTCTCTTTTTACTTTCTCCCAACTTTGAGAATGTCATACCAGAAGTTCATCCCCTGACAGTCTCTAGTCTTCCCTAAAATGTTTAGACGATTAATTTTGCCTTTTATTTCCAATCTTATGCATAATATAAACATGCAATTTATGACACTGAACATCCCCTAATGTTCATAATGACAGTGCATTCATCAAACAAAGAAATTGTAGTTTTTAACATTTGGATTCAAGGCCTTCTTTCTGCATTTTTTAAAAATTAGTACTTAATAATTTCTGTTCTAGTATCAAATTTGCAATGCATTTGGCTGCCACATTTTACTAGTTTTGTTTTTGAGTGTCTGTGCACATGTCCATATGTGTGTATATGTTTTCATGAGTGTGTGCAGGTTCAAATGGTGGCATGTCCATGTGAAAGCTACTAGCCAACACAGAGTGATTGGGTTGACTGCACCATCTCTCTAGCTACTTTCTGGTGGTCACATATCACAGGACACCACTATTTCCATGATTTTCATGTCATTTACTGATTGTGGAAATGTCAGATAATTTTACAGAGTATCCCTAAGTTTGGATTTATATCACCTTTTCTCATAACTAGTCTGAAACTAGTCCTTTGTTCAAGAATGTCAGAAGTGATGATAAATTTTTCCAATGTTCTGTATTAGCACTACATGATGCCAGCAAATCTTTAAGAAGTTCTTTGGATCATTTCAATCTCAGATCATTTTCAAGGCCTTTCTATACATCCAGGAGCAGTAATATAAGCATCAGTGTCTTCACTGTGGATATAGATAATTTATAAAGTGAGAAATATATGTATACGTGCAGTATAAATTACAGTGAATGATCCTTCTCTACAAACGGAAAAGATGAAACACCTTGCGGTTCAATATTTTATAAATGATTGCTGTCACCATGGTCTCACTTTAGCATTTAAGTTGTTCCCTACTCTGTTTAATAACTTTTATCGAATTTGTTATTTGACAGTTTTACATGTATATAAAGCACATTCTGACTACTGTATCCCTCTCATCCTCTCTCTTCTCTCTTTCTCTCTCTCCTCTCTAGTTTTCCTTTATAATGTCCTTTCCCACATTCAAGTCTTTTCTATTTTATTGAACAAGGATTTTTGTTACCAGGACTGAAAATTAGTGGAAAAAAAGAAATCTATTACTAAGTAAAACCAGAAATTTAGTGGAAGGTATAGTCCTAGACTATATGATCAACTGGAAGCTGATGGTTATTTAAATTTAGCATCTGGAACAAACAAGCCACTAAAATAAGAGAAGAGTCTCTCATTAAAGACACATCAGATGATCAATTCATGCATCCTACCACATAACAAAGCTGTCTTGGATATACTGGTTGCAAGAAATATTTTAGAAAGCTTCAGTGCCAATTATTTCTGGCTGTGAATTTGACAGTGTTTCTGGTTTGCCCTACATACCACTCACTTGAAGAATAAAGCCTGGTGACGATTCTGAACTTAAAACTGGAGACTTTGACCCAGCTATAAAACTAAGCTCTCTCTTCCTGATACTCTGAGCTTCTATAATAATTGCTGTGGTGGGCTGGGCATAACAATGGAGTCCTGGGCTGTGACTGTGGCTGTGACTGTGGTGGCTACAGATGGAAGTGGTGGCCACTGTGGAAGATGCTGATCTTCTGGTATCTTTCCTGAAAGAAGAGATTGCTATATTAAGTCATTTTCACATGAGAATCGATATTTCCTAGATAGTTTGTAGTAAAATCATTGTTTCACTTTAAAGAGACAGACAAGTTTAGTATATGATGCCCAATCATATTTTTTACTTCTTTGATTAGTTAACTGGAAGTTCTAGCAGTTATAGAAAACAAAAATAAAAGCTTCACAGCTTTGATATCATAATACCAGTGTATGATTAAATACAAATAACCATTTTCATTTCAGAAAATATCTAAATTTATTTCAATTGAGGAAAATATATAAATGTTAAAATTTATCCTTAAGGTTAATCTTTTTTTCAAACCTATAAATTTTTCATCTGTATATGTGTTTATGTAAATTAACTAGACTAAAAAAATGAAATATTTCCAACTATCTAAATAAAAGAATTTAGGTACAGTTTAGAAACAGTTAAACTTAATCCTATCCTTAAAAATAAGGCAAATATTTTGAAAAAGCAACTAAAAAGATTCTGGTTACTCTAGGAAAGCAATAAATCAAGCTACTGGTGAGTAAATTTGCTAGAATATTAGGAAAGCTAGCTAACAATATTCTTTAGTTTCTAACTCTATTAAGATATAACTGACAAGTAGCAGTGTGTGTGTGTGTGTGTGTGTGTGTGTGTGTGTGTGTGTGTGCCCACTGTCTCTTATAAACAGAAAGAGAAAGTGAAATGGTAGTCCAAAATGGCTGAGGATTTGGAAAGCTGTAGACGCATTGATCAGAATGCAGAAGCTTTCAGTTTAAGATGAAAATCTGGCAATTTATTATACAGCAGTATGGCTGCACATAGGAATTCAATGTTAATTTGAATAAAAATCTGAGATGAGGTCATGAAGAAATTTATGTTCAAAGGCATTATTGGAAAGTATGACAAAGAGTCGAATGTGACACTAACAAAGAATGAGGGAAGCAGTGTGATCAGGGAAAGAGAAAAGCCAGGAGAGCCAAACACAGGTCCGGATGAACACACATCAAAGGAGACTTCACCATCTCTAGAGTAGCAGAAGTGACTTTGTGGAGGGAGAAAATAGAAATTAGTCACTTTCAGCCCAAAGAGTTCAGGAAACAAAAATAAATAAATAAACAAAACAAAACAGCAAACAGCAAGCCTTTGGCGGGGGGTGGGGGGGTGGGAGGAGAAGCATTCCGAGTTGTTACAGAATGAAATCTAAAATGTCTAAGACAGAAAAAATAAAACAGAAAAACCAACTGAGACGAAAAGAGACAAGAAAACTGTGACTCAAACACAAGGAAAACAATAAAAAGGGGGTGATAAGGAGCTCCAGATGCCAGACATACCAACACACACTTTCAAGAAACTATTAGAAATGTTTTCAAACTAATAAAGGAAATAATGCTCAAAGGATTAAGTAAATGGTGAACAATACAGTCCCATTAGGTAGAGAATATCAATTAAGAAATAGTGTTATTTTAAAAGGATGAAATAAAAAATAAGGGATCAAAAAACACAGCATAATACAGGCCACTTCTTCCTGCAGCTTCACTCTCTGAAATTACAGTGGAACTCCAGCCTGACAGGCTAAATGGAAAAAACTAGAGACAAACACTGTACAGATTTTAATTGTTTCATTCTGACTAACATGATAAAATCTGGAAACCAGTCCTCATGATACTTAATAAAGGCTCTAAAGGATAAGTATTGTGATGGAGATAATTCACACATACCAAAGAGAAACTGTGTTTCTTAGAGAAACATGTAAAAGGACAACATGGAATTCTGAGAGAAACACCACTTGTAAAATGTTCTGTGTGACATGTCATATGAGGTCATTGCTATCTGTGATCTGGGGCATCCACCGATGGTCTTGAAGCACAACCCTTGTAGAAAACCAGAGAAATCTAGTAACTGAAAAGAGAATTTAATTATATGATCAGCTTGAAGAAGCAAAGTGAAAAGGAAAGAGAACAGAGAAAACTATAGATTGGCATTAAGTAAACAAATGTGTGCATTAGAGAGTATTAGAAGGGAAATGGGAAAAAAGGAGGAATTTTTTTATATTATTAACACTGAATTTGATGCAATTTTAAATATAGCTTCAAAGAGATACACATATGAGCATCATAAAAATTATGTCTCTGTGTTACAAAAAGAAGCCTCTTTGATGAGTGGTAACTGGTATACTTGTCTGTAAATATAAGGATCCATATTTAGCATACAGTAAGACATTACATTTCTCTAGGGATATGACAGAGATAGGGTTTTCTCTGGGCCCGATGACCACTCTAGCCTGTGTATTCAGCTATGCTTACAGTGCCACAAGGGACATCTGGGTATACAAACTTGACTCAATAGGCCTTAACATATATGACAGAAAGCATGAAATCTGGTGGGCAAGGCTATGGGGTGGATGAGGATGGGGCAGGAGGTTTAATATGATTAAGATTTGTTATATAAAATGTGCAAAATTCAATAAAAGTATATATTGAAAAAAATTAAGTCTAAAGACAAAGACAAACATAAGAATTTGGATGTAACAATGAAAATATTACTTATCAGAAATGAGGAAATACCCAACAATATTAGCAACTGACTGCCTAGAGATACTGTTGAGGGGAAGGAAGGAGAGTGACGTATTGAAGGTGGAGAAAAATAAAACACTGTCTCTTTGGCCATATTTATAGTACCACACTTGTTTCCTCCCACTGAGCCAGACTTAATTTCAATTAAACAGCTATTGATTATCCCCAAGAGAAATGTGCCACTAATGCACAAATAGTAATAGTTTTCTGGGCCAGACATTGTTATTTATTAGGCTTTATACCTGGGGTTGGACCATTGATTGAATTTCTCCCTTGGCAGCTTCCATAGTAGTCTATATACCATGAAAGCTAATATTCAGGGAGGAGGCTTCCAGGTCAGTTGCAGCTCAATCGCTCCAATTCCTGTGTCTAAAGTACAACTTGTCTTCAGCAATAGAATCTTATCTTCAAATTATGGCTGGAGAGTTAATAAACCCTAGAGAAAAGTCTACTTTTGCTGCATCCCTAGACCAATGTACTTTCTTACTATATTTTAAATATTCATCTTCAAATTTGCAGACAAGTATACTTCTCACCACTCATCAAAAAACTTTCTTTTTGCAACAAATGGAGACTAATACAGAGTTCCAAACCTGGCCAAGCACAGAGAATGGGTCTGTGAGATGCTTAGCCCTAAGGGACACATCTGCAATGTAACCTCCACACATAAGTTGAATGCATCTCTCAACTCTCACCAGAGAAGTTTCCTTATACAGCAGATGGTGATTACCACAGAAACCAGCGTACAGAAGACAAGAGGCTTCAGAGTATTCCTCCCTTGACAGAACACCTGTTTTAAACTTCTGCCTCCCAAGGCTCAGAGATCAGGGTGGAAGTGGTGGCAGAGAGACTGTAAGAGCCAAAAGGGGTAGATGACCACAGGAAAATGGAATTTTCCAGACAGCTTGTCACTTACACATATGAACTCACAGCAATGTTAACAACATGCACAAGTCCCATGCAAGCTCAAACCAGACAAAATCCAAGCATAGACATAGAGAAGTCGGTAAGAAATCCCGACCCAATCTAAGTAATTTTTGGCAATTGATGACTGCTGGGAGACAGTCTCTTACTTTTAAAAAAGTGAGAATGTGAATATCCTGTGTAGGTCGATGAAGCTAATTCCAGAAGGCATAGGTTATTAAATGAAATTCCCAGGACTAGGGGTGAATACTTCCTTATGAGCTGTTGGTCAGGGAGGGTACTGAGGCCCACAGAACAATGCACATAGTTTTCACTGCTATTGTTTGACCATCAGAACTAGACAACGAGACTATTGCTGAAGACACTACATGCTCTGGTTCTAGTCGGTAGAAAAATAAAGCTGGAGCTAGTTGCAAGCTTCTTCCCTGCTGGCTAGCTCTCATAGTGCTGGATAGTACTGTGGAGGCTGCTAGGGGAGAAAATTCATTAACAGCCTTACCCAGCAATGGACGCTGTGTGCTACAATACTGACCAACCAGGCAAGAGGTACTACTAGCGCTATGGTCTCAAGACTGTTCCAGAGATAACCAATAGCTTTGTTATTGGATTTGAAGTCTCCTTCACACGTGGGAATTCACATCTTGTACTATAAGCATGAAAAATCCTGTGGTTAGATAGGTCCTAGGTCCTAGTGCCAAAGTTCCAGCTGTTATTATGCTATGGGTACAAGATGTTCCTCTCAAATTACCTTCTCAATATTTTTATTCATGGTCATATGTTATTGGTGGCCTCAGCATTGCTCATAGAACCTTCTTTCTGCAATGGGCAGTGATAACTGCAGAGGCTAGTAACTGATCAAAGTGGTTTGAATAAGTGGTGATTGAATGCTTATCTATAAATAGAGCATCTGCATTCTCCCTTCCATGACAGAAGAATGGACAAGCAGACTGTAAGAGTCAGAGGAGGCAAGAGAACAGGTAGGAATGCTGCCTTTTGGGCTGGTCTTGTTGCCCTCTTGAACTCACAGAAGCTGTGATTACCTATAAATAGAGCATCTGCATTCTCCCTTCCATGACAGAAGAATGGACAAGCAGACTGTAAGAGTCAGAGGAGGCAAGAGAACAGGTAGGAATGCTGCCTTTTGGGCTGGTCTTGTTGCACTCTTGAACTCACAGAAGCTGTGATTACCCACAGAAAATCTACACAAGATTGAGCTTAACAACATGCTGTCATGGAGTTAGGAAAAACTCAGAAGGTCCCACCCTTCCCTGAGAATTTATAGAGTTGCTGGACAAGATAGTAATATTTTCATCAGTTCTATTGTCACTGTCAAGGTTTTGATGCTCCTATAAACAACCCTTCATCCATGCTCCTGTAGGCAATCTTAATGAAACTCATTGGCTCATCAAAAACAAAATAAAGCAAGAACAAAATAAAACATGAAAATAAAACATGGGCTACTTGGAAAGAGGAGGAAGGGGATGAACAGGAATGGGGGGGCAGAGAGGACAATGGGGTGAATATTGTCATGTGCACTGTATACATGTATAAAAATGTCATAAAAAACCCATAATGTATAATTAATGTATACTAATAAAAATCAAAAATGAGAAACAGGAAGGAATAGATATTGAAACAGAAATGGAGGCTATCAAGAGATAATTTTTCCAGTTACTATGTACATGAAATTAGAAAATGAGATGAAAGTAGTCATTTCCTTAGAAAATTAGTTACCAAAAATGGAACTATTACATGTAGAGGTTGTATGTAGAGCACTTTCTTTCAAAGAAGTGGAAGAAATCACTAACAAATTATCCTATTTAAAAGCCTGGGTACAAATTATTTCTTAGAAAATTTCAACCAAATATTCAAACTCAGAGAAAGCTAATATTGTGAAGGGTATTGAAGAGCACTGAAAATGAAGACTGGCTTCCTAATGTTTATTGGGAAGAGAAAAAAGCATTGCGTGTGTAGCAGGTGGACTTTAGCACACATTCCTGATTCCTGCTTCTTGATGTCAGTGCCTCTGCATGCGGTCAGCCTGCAAGTAGGGGTCAGGCTTGTCACTTGCCTTTAAAAGCAGAGTATGGAATTTCAAATGGTTATATGTAAGTGATAATGTTACATACAACTGTGCAACCACCTGACTGGAATCTCTTTTCCTCCATTCTGGCTTTGAGAAACAACTAAATTTGGGAGACTACTTAGGAAGAACACACGGATGCAAATGTGGTCTAGAGAAAAGAACCTACAAGGAGCTCTAACGAACAGCTGACATGAAAATCAACCCATCGGACCTGTGTTCACGTAGAACTGAACTCAGCCAATGCAGATCTTTCCTAAACTAAGTAAAGTCCCTTCCCACAACTTGAATTTCATTCTTGCAAATAATTCCTCAAAGCTTTTCAAACTGTTCCTTGAAATAGTGTTTTAAAATAATTGCCATTTCCTATGATTCAGAAAAAACATTGTTATGATAATCACTACCTTGGGATGGATGAGATTTTAAAATTGTTTTTTAGATTCTATTTCTTACATTTTGAGAATACTTTTTAAAAGAAAGGTTATAAGTGGATATAGACGTGTGTGCATTTATTGAAATTATTATTTATTATGTGATGTATTCCAGACAATACTTAACCTAAAATATAATGTGAAATGTTGAGAATAACTCAGCATAATATGTACTGTTCTTCAGAAAGAGAAGAAAATGAAGTGAATAAAGAAGTTATTTTCCAGAAGTGACTGATCTTTGAATGGTTTGAAAAAAACAATCAAGAAAAAGTGCAAGAAAAGCCTCCTAAAGAAAGCTAATTGACACCTGTGTTGGTTACTTTTGTCAGTTTTTAAAATATTTTATTTATTATTTTTGTTTTATGTGTATGAGTGTTTTGCCTACATGTAGGTATGGGCACCATATGTGTGCAATGCCAGAGAGGGTGTTGGATCCCCTGGAACTGGAGTTATGAGTGGTTGCTGGCCACCATGTGGGTGCTGAGAATCAAACCCAGGACTTTTGAAAGACCAATAACCACTGAGGCATCTCCCAAGGCTCCTATTTTTGACAGTTTTAAGCACTGTAGAATCAGCTTAGGAAATGCATCCCTTTATGTCTGTGAGAGTGTTTCGAAAAGGATTAACTGAAAGAGAACATCTACCTACCTTCCAATGGCTTATCTGAGGAAAAAGCAATACCCCTCACTGTCTTCCCTTCTCTTTTACCACTTGAATCTTTAGCTGTTGCTGTTGTGGATGATGATGATGATGATGATGATGATGATGATACCATTTTGTACTGTCATCTGATTCCAGTTTCATTGGCCTTTGCATGTGGACTGGGCACCACCAGCTCCAGGAAGCCCTAGGCCCCCAGGCTTGGGTCTGATGAGTCATCCAGCCTCACTGATTGACAAGATACCAGGTTCTTTGTCTCTCCAGTGTACAAATGGCTATCGGAACACCCAGGTCTTCCTGAGTAAGTCCATTTAATAAATCCTATTGGTTTGTTTATTATTCTTGATACTTTCTTAATTGTAATACACTGTATTGTTATAATATTTCCTCAAAGCTTTCTCTGTCTCCTTCTTCCCACTGGCAGCCTCTCATTCCAACTAGTCCTCTTTCTACTCCTCTCTGTGTATGTATGTGTGTGTGTGTGTGTGTGTGTGTGTGTGTGTGTGTGTGGTTAGAGCAGGTGGTCAAAGCTTCTGTGTCATATCCAGAATACAGTATATTAGAGAACTCTGTCCATCTTCCAGCTCCTACAGAATTTTCATACCCTCTTTTATGACGTCCCTGAATGTCAGATGGGTGAAATAGATGTCTTACTTAGTGTGGATCACTAAGTATTATCTTGCTCTCAAAACTTTGAAGAGTTCTGAGTCTCTACTTTGACCATTACCCATTGTTAAGGAGTCTTCTATGACTAAGGCTTAGAGGTGCACTAGTCTACTGGTGCAAATGTAATGATTCATAAGTCAGTTTAACATCAAGAACATATAGAAAGATGTTAGTAGTAGATTCTACTTTGGGGGGGGCACTGTGAACTCCTTAGTCAGAGGTATTTGACCAGATTTAGAAAACCAGACATATACCCCTCTTGTGGTATAGGCTTCAAATCCAGTCAGAACATGACAGGTTAGCCCTGGAACAATCATATAATTTAATTTACACACATTGTATTGACCATGTCCCTGTATTGATGCTGGTACTCAAAAGAACCATAACTAATATATTACCATTCTTGAAAACCAAAATGAGAAGGCAATATTAGACATTAAATGACTAAGGGGAAACTTTGTAGATTAAATAAGTTTATTAGAACAACAGAGAAACAAATTCCACCATGAAAGCCATAGCTCTTCAAAGTGCAGAGAACATGATGGATGGGCTTCATATAGGTCAACACCAGACCACACCAGCTTTCTCTGCAAGATCATCATCTCCCAAGAGTAACGCTTAGAAAATACGCAGTTCAGAAACAGTGAGGCATGAAGTGAACAGATAAAGAGGATCAGAATCTTCCATGGTGTCTTCAGTAGTAGTAGCCAAATCCAGAGCCAAAACCAGAGCCATATCCATAACCACAGCCACACAGAGAACGTGAGCCATACCCATAGCCACAGCCCAGTCTGCCATAGCCACAGCCATAACCAGAGCCATAGCCACAGCCCAGGCCTCCATATCCATAGCCCAGGCCTCCATAGCCATATCCCAGGCCTCTGTAGCCACAGCAGCCATAGCCTCGGCCTCCATAATAGTTTCCGTAGTAGCCACACATGGTGCTGGTTGTTGAGGTTGTTCTTAGGTAGAGAAGTAGTGTAGGTGACTTGAGTCTGGACAGTTCTCCTTGTGGAGGGCCTTTTATATGTCCTCAGTGTGGGTGGGGCCTTCCACCTGAACTCATGACATTGGCCAAGTTTCTAAAGCAATTTGAATAACTTGTTGACTTGGTTTTAAAATGGCATTGGGGCTATTTCTTGTACAGCCACATCAGAATCACATGAGTCTTTAATGAGAACGAATGTTTCATCATCTTAACACTAAAGAGACCATATAATTACTATCTTATGGCCAATCTTTATGACAGGAAATAACATTTTTAGTAGACACACTGGGACCTGCTCCAGACAACAAATTTTCTTGAGCTCTTCCATCTATTCCCTTAGGGATTCATTTCATTTCCATATTAGGAAACTTTTATAACTAAAATCCATAAAGATCCACTCAGTCTTTTATTTATTGAATTTTTGCAGATATCATAGAATACATCTTGATCATAATTAGGACCCTTCCCCCTATGAAATCCGTGCATTCTGACATGTATATTAAGGCCTACTAAGCCAAGTTTGTATGGATAATGACAATGTGCTATGTTTACACAATGAAGTTCTACTCAGCTGTAAAGAAAATGAAATTTTCAGGTAAATGGAAGGAACTAGAAGCAAAGGTAAATATAGGCATTTCTTTACCTAGAACAATAACACTGGCAGAGAAACATTTTCATGAATGTTAGTAGATATTTTTAAACAAACAAGGAGTATTTCATAAAATACCAGATCATAAGAAGATTTTCTTGTTGGACAATGGCTTTTTTCTTACAATGAAGCTCAAGCTCACTTCAGTGGTTGAGACAGTTTAGTTGCTAAATGTATATCCTTAGCAAGGTGATGCATACAAATCAGTTAAGCATAGGGCACAGAGTTGTTTGGGGGGATATGTTCTTTGGAATGAAATCATAAAAAAATTCACCATTGTTTTTCCTTTTGAGGAAGGTTTCAATCTGTAGAACACGTTGGCCTAAGCCTTACTGTGTCCATGTTGACCTCTTACTCATGACCATTCTCCTACCTAAGCCTCCTAAATGCCGAATTTACACGTGTGAACAACCATATGCAGGTTACATCATATCTTTAACATTGACAGCAGTGTAACTACCATAATTGCAACGCCCAGCTCTTCAACTTCAATGAGATAATAGTAATTACACTTACCTCACAGGAAAATTAATCAGTCAGTCCAAGCCAGACAAAACAATGCCTGGCACATCATAGTTACTAGAATGATGTTTTCTGTTGTTGTGGATTTCTCACATAAATGCTTTCTTGTCTATAAGTTTTAGTGAAAAACTGATGAATTGAATGAAACACAACCATGATTTAGGAGATCTGTGTCATTGAAACTGAAGAGTTGATAAACTTGCATTAAGCTGATATATTTAAAAGCAGAGTATGACACACTCTAATTTTCACATGTTACCAGTTCTATTATTTTTTCCAACAAATATGATCTAAGCAGGCAGATGCGTGATGATTAGATGGGGCTCCACACCATTCACCTTGTATAACAAAGAATTCTTCTGACTGCAGACCCACGTGATATAGAACCTAATGTCAGGTAATGGATTCAACAGTTGTTTGATTGTGATGTAAAACGCCCATGTGTGTATGTTCTAGAGATGTCAGTCCAGGACAGATGACGCTGTTCCTCTCAAACTACAGTACACCACTGCATCATAAAATTTACCTGAAAAGGATGTAGAGTGAGGAAATCATTAATGTGCTGCCAAATTCACTGCATTGTGCTGAGATTGCATGTAAGTATAAGAACAGAGTCTTATTTTCTTTTTTGACATAATTTACTGAGGATTTCATACATGCATATAAGGTGCTTTGATCAAATCCACTCCCTCCCCTCCAGCTCCTTCCATAGCTCCCCATCACTTTTTTTTCTGATAACTTCATGTACTCTTTCTTCCTTTTATTATGGGGTTTTTGCTACTCTAACAGTCCCTCAGAGTTTATTTTCTAATATAATGGATGAATTGAGCTAGAATTTGGTTTAGGAAATATAATAAAATATTTGCATTCATTTACATTTCATCTTTCAAAGGTGTTAGTTTGACTGTGCATTTAAAGTAAAATTAAATCACCTATAAATATTAGATAAGAGACAACATCTAGATAATATCTATAGAAAATATTAGAGCTCACATGACAGAGAGTCTGAAAAATCATACATTCCTTGTCTGCATATGACACATGCATTTCAGACTACCAATAAGCCAAAAAGAATTTGAAAAATTCTCTTTAACATAGTCTTATGATTTCATAGAACTTCAGATTTTAGAATTTAGGTTTAAACTTACAGTGAGGAAAAGCTTTAAAACTACTTCAAACCTGAGATATCAGATACATATAATTTGTAAAAGTCTTGATCCAATTAGAAGACATCTTGACTGTAAAGGCTTCAATCTACCTAATGAAATAGAAGATTTATGAGAGCTTTGCTGTTCGTGTTACTTGTGGTTCATGGAAAATAATTTCTAAATAGAGCAGGGTAGCTTGTGATATGCCATGCTTACTCATGAAAGAGTGTGGAGGTTCATGTGAAGACGGTGATGATCAGACTCAGGATACTGCTTTCCTCTTTCACACCTGAACCATCTTCCCCTGTCACCAGGATCTACAGCAACCACTGTGGGGGCAATGGGTACTGTGCATTTCGCTGTGGGTATGGTTGTGGATATAGAGGTTTTAGATATGGCTGTTGTCACCCATTCTGCAGTGGCAGGTACTGGTCCTATGGATTCTACTATGGGACTAACTCAAAAGCCCCAATTCTGCTGGATTTCCTCACCTATGAAATGTTAACTCTGTTCCTGGTTTTTTTCATCTTATAGTATCTCTTCAAAATGACAAAAATATAAATATCAACTATTAAAAGGAGTTTCAGAGATCATCTTTATGTGGTTCTGTTTTGCAAAATGATAATGTATTTTAAAAAGAATAAAGTGAATTTTGAAAACCAATGTGATTTAATTAGCTAATGATCCTAGTACAGGCATTCATTCATTTCTAAGTACAAGAAGATTGGGTGATAATAAAATAAAATAAAATAAAATAAATAAAATGCACCAATGTTATTTTGATAAATTTCACCTCTGGAAATTAAATGTCTCCTTGTTTGTTTTTACTAACTACTTTGCACATCATAAACTATTTAAAGCTGAACTTCCAAGTGTTTATGTTTGATGGATTCCCACCTCATACATTGCCTTATTCCCTTTAATTGACAAGCAAAACAGTGTAGAACATGACTGAAACCTGATGACTGCCTGCCACACTCAGTCTTCTTTTTCTTAAAGTAGAAAGAGCAAAGGGACCACATCTGCACTTTAAGTGTTCTGTCTATGAAACTTCTAACATGTCTGTTTTTTATGGCTTGCTGGAACCTTAATCACAGAAAAGCCTCTCATCCCTAGAGAGCCCATGTTCCTGTTAAAATGGATCTCAGTGAGTGCAGTGCATCCCTGTTAAACAGAACGCCATTTCGTTAAAATTACAATAGATCATTTCGCTTATGTATTCATTTGCCATGTATCCATTCATTCATTCACTCCGTTATACATTCATTAACCAGATGCTAATGAACCACGTGTGCTATGATGCTGAAAGGCAACATTTTGTAAACAAATACATCAGAGTATTTCCATTGTAATGTCGTTAAAATTTCCATATATTAATCATTCATAAATATCTAGTAAAAAGAGAATCTATTCTTAAATGCTTCCAAACAAAAATTTCAGTAGATTTTTTTAGTTTTGGTTTTAGAAAAGCATACTCTCCATTAATTTGTGAAAACAAACTTTCAACATAAAGAAAGATATACATTCACTTGTTTTACTTAATAAAATGAATACTACACAAGTATGTGAGATTCAGTGAAAACAGCAGCCAATATATTTTTTCAATAATTGATACAGACTGAATATTGAGCTGAAACTCCAAATCTATGCATTATAAATCTTTAACCCAAAATGTAGTAAAACATTAAGGCATATCACATCTATATAATGTGAGTTTTCCTATTGTAAATAATTTTATATGATTTACAGTTAAAGATCATTAGTAATTATTGCATGTATAAAATTTGTAAATTAATTATTAATTCTGATAGCAGGTATAGACATAAACTCCTGTTCAGATCAGTGTGGCCTTGGGAAATCTGTGGAACCCAACAACATTTTAAGAGTTCCAGAAAGTCAAACCAATTTCAGGAAATATTTAGAGTTTTTCATTCATGAATGTACATGAAGTTTTCTAGATATAACTTCATATGATCGATGTTATCACAACACATTGAAGACAAAAGTAGTTGTGCAACACCACAGCCAAGTAGTAAAGATGACAAGACTGTGAAACAATACAATTGTGGTGGTTTGAATGAAAATGTGCCCCATAAGATCCAAGTATTTGGACATTTTGTCCCCAGTTGGTGGTGCTGTCTAGGGAGGACTTGGAAGAAGGACACAGCCAAGTAGTAAAGATGACAAGACTGTGAAACAATACAATTGTGGTGGTTTGAATGAAAATGTGCCCCATAAGATCCAAGTATTTGGACATTTTGTCCCCAGTTGGTGGTGCTGTCTAGGGAGGACTTGGAAGAAGGAGTGGCTGTCCTGGAGGAAGCACATCACTGGGGGTGGGCTTAGAGAGTTCTTAAGCCTTGCTGACTCTGCAGTCTCCCTCTTGCTTCATGTGCCTGCATGATGATGTGAGAGCTTAGCTTCTGCTGCTCCTGCTCCAGCCACCTCCAGCCACCATGCCTCCTTGACATGACAAGCTATAATTCCCCATAAATTCAAATAAACTCTTCCTTCTATAAGTTGTTTTGGTCAGTGTTTCCATCACAGCAACAGAAAAGTAACTAATACACAAAAGTATTTCAATAGTGCTATTTTAATATTATTGAATAGTGTTTACATCACTATCAAATAATACAGTTAAAATACTTTCATCATTTTAAATTATGCATGTGTGTTTGTTTCTGTGTGCATATTAGTGCAGGTGTGTGTTGATGCCTGAGGCTTTGGATGCCCTAGAAGTGGAGTTATAGGCAGTGATGAGCTGCCTACACAGAGTCATCTATAAAATCACTGTAAGCTTTTAAATGTCGAGCCATCCCTCTAGCCACAG
>NW_008340872.1:6308251-6308743 GCF_000622305.1 Nannospalax galili | reverse complement strand
AGTCAAAAACTCAGATTTCCAGTAAATTTTTTCCATGCTTTTTAAAATATGTTTTATTTACTATTTTTATCTGTATGAGTGTATTCCCTGCATGTATGTAAGTACACTTGTGTCACACACTGCCTACAGAGGTCAGAAGAGGGTGTCAGATCTCCTGTCCTGGAGCTATGGATGATTGATAGCTGCCATGTGGGTGCTAGGAGCTGAATCTGAGTCCTCTGAAGAGTGGCCAGTGCTCTTAACCTCTGAGCCATCTCTTCCAGTTGTCCTTTATTCTTATATCAATGAATTGATCACAAATAGATTTTTTTGACGCACATACTAAGAACTTCTTTCTTTTCATACGACACCTTCAGGAAGAGTGGCCAGTGCTCTTAACCTCTGAGCCATCTCTTCCAGTTGTCCTTTTTTGTTATATCAATGAATTGATCACAAATAGATTTTTTTGATGCACATACTAAGAACTTCTTTCTTTTCATACGACACCTTCAA
>NW_008340872.1:6304556-6306831 GCF_000622305.1 Nannospalax galili | reverse complement strand
TAAAAAAGAGTAAAAGAATTTAAAATTAAAAAAATATATATATATAAAAAAGACACTTACATTCTGATCGTTCACAAGTGATAGATCTTGTTTATTAATAGCATCCCATGCCCATACCCCTGGGAAGAAATCATATTTCTGTAGCTGTAAGAGTGGTTACTTAATAAGTATTTTTAAATACATTAATTATAAACATGACTAATGCTGAAATGCTTCTCTGAATTTCATATTTTGCTTTAGCATAATGTAAGAAAATAGAAATTTAACTATTCCATATTCTTGATGCTAATTTCCATGTGGAACTCCATGCCATGGGCTGTTAAGTCCTTGGTGTCTAGCAAAGATCATCACAGGTCAGTCACCAGAAATAAAAGCCCAAGCTCTTTCATCTATTGCAAATTTGTCTGAGAGTCACAGTGGAATGGATAGACCAATGTTTTTACTTACAAGAGGATCAACTCTATATACTGATCCCTTATGTCTAGGAAGGGTTCCAAGGTTGCCCACACAGAAAAACTAGCCTGTGCCCACCCCTCGATTGCTTCAACAGGACTCCTTTCCTTCCCTATAAAGTCTGAAATACTGACAACTAAGCAACTGACATGTATAACTAGACAGAAGAAAGGAATAAACATTGAGCTTGAAACAGGAACGTCAACCCCACATAAAGTGCTACATACATTGTAGTCAACAATGGGAAGCTCTTTATCTCTTTCTAGGTACTGAAGCATTCCAGACCCAAGTCTCAGTCTTAAAGGTTCAAGTAAGGGGCTCAAAAGATGCATTCTGGAGATGATCCCAACAGTCCAGATCCATGAGATAACTTTAAGACAAATAAACAGAGACTCTCTGGTGGTCTGATGGATAAAAATGCACTAGGGACCTAATAATTGACATGACTATAGTGACTTAATTGAAGAAGAACCCCAGGTAAGTGGATATTAATTTGGTCTGTTGTGACAGGCAAAAGCAAAAGAGGAGGAGGAGGAGGAGAAGGAGGAGGAAGAGGAGGAGGAGGAGGGAGAGGAGGAGAAGGAGGAGGAGGAGGAAGAGGGGGAGGAGGAGGAGGAAGCAGAGAGGGAGAAAAGGGGAGGGAAGAAGAGGGAAAACAGAGAACTCGGATAAAAAGTTATAAAAATAATTCGATACAAGACCTGATGCTCTCTCATTAAAGGAGGAGGAGGGGGAAGAGGAGGAGGAGGAGGAGGGGGAAGAGGAGGAGGAAGCATCCCTTAGCATCAAGACTTTTTTTACATTAAATTTTTTATTAAGCTTTTTAAATTTCATACAATATTTCCCACTCACATCCAGACCCTCTTCTGCAATCCATGCCTCCCCCTAACCATCCCAACCAACCCTATACACTCTGCTATGCATGCTGAGTTCTATTCGTTCAGGAGTTTGTACTCAAGTGTCCTTCAGTGTGAATGCATCCACGGAGTCTAGTCAGCCCATCCAGTGGTGGTATGTGAGTCATACTCTCCCTCACCCAGCAGCAATCAGTCTCAAATAATTCTCCATCCAGTGCTGGCCTGCCACCTATTTCTCACTCCCCCTTTGGGCCCTTGTTTAATTGAGCTGACATGGGTCCCACGTTGGATATCACCTCTGCCACGGAGAGAGCTGGAGACCTCAACCTCCCTGTGTTTGTCAACTGGCCCTGGATCTTACAATCATTCTGCCTCCTCTTCTGCAATGGTCCCTGACTCATGGGTGGGTGAGGTTCCATATACAGTCCCATCCTATAGTCCACAGTCTCTTATTCTCCGAAACTTGGCCAGTTGTGACCGTCTGTGTGTGTTGCACTTTGATGTACGTGGACTGGTGAGAGTTGAGGGGTGCATTATCCTTCTTTATACCCCTTATTCCACTATGTTCTATGAGCCTTTGTTGTAGAGATTTGACTGCAAATGTGTCACCTAATACTGGGCATCTCCCAGTCCTATGTTCTCTGTTCCTGACCAGATGTACAACTCTGCAGTAGCCTCCATCTGTTGCAAAAAAAAATTCTTAACAAATTACTTACAAACCGCATACAGACAAACATCAGAGTGATTATCCACTATTATCAAGTCGGCTTCATTCCTGATATAGGTTTAGGAAAGGACTTTCTAAATCGGGCATCAATTGCTCAAGAATTAAGGTCAAGAATCAACAAGTGGAACTTCATTAAACTTTTCCTGTACAGCAAAAGAAACAACCCAGAAAATGAAGAGAAAACCCACAGAGTGGGAGAAAATCTTCATCAGCAACACATATGACAGTGGTTTAACAT
>NW_008340872.1:6301159-6304351 GCF_000622305.1 Nannospalax galili | reverse complement strand
AAGTGTTCAAAATTGTTAGTAACTAGGGAAATGCAAATTAAACTACTTTAAGATTTCATCTTACCCCAGGTCAGACTGGCTAAGATGAAGAGAAAGAATAAGTGATACCAAATGCTGTTGAGGATGTGGGGAAAAGGGAACACTCATCCACTGTTTGTGGGATTACAAACTTGTGCAACCCCTATGGAAAAGAGTATAAAACTGTTAAAAAACTAAAAATGAACCTACCATTTGACCATGTTATAACCACTCCTTGTATATACCCAGAAGACTCATCCTACTGCAGAAATATTCCTACATCCATGTTTGTTGCTGCTCTTTTCACAATAGTTAAGAGATGGAAGCAACCTAAGTGTCCCTCAACTGATGAATGGATAATGAAAATGTGGTTCATTTACTCAATGGATTTCTACTTAGCAGTAAAGAAAGATGAAATCATAAAATTTTTAGGTAAATGGATAGAACTAGATATTGTTATACTAAGTGAAGTAACACAGACTCAGAAAAACAAATGACATATATGTTGTCACTCATATATGGATCCTGGCACCAAGTCTTCATATGTGAGTGTATCCTGATGTAACCACAGAATCCAGGATAATGGAAAGTATCCAGGGAAGTGAAGGGAAAAAAGGAATCCAAGAGAGAACAGTAGGAGACAGGTGTTACTAAGAGAGAAATGGGTAAAATGGGGGTATGTAAATGGGAGGATCACAGAGGGTTGTATAAGGAACTTTGGGAATAAAGAGAAAGAAGGAACTCAAGAGAGGTGGGGCCATAGGAGATAGGTATTATCAAGGGAGAAATGGGGAAAATGGGGACACTTTTTAAATGTGGAAGGTAGGGAGGAAGGGTTAGGCAGAGAGAGAGAGAGAGAGGCAAATAGTGTCTAATCAATGTAAACAAAACAGGGGAATCATATTACTCCAACACCCTAATGACAAATTACACATACAATAACTCCACATGAGTCCAAATGTACAGCTGAAATCTGCATAACTAGTTACAGTGCCAAACAGAAGAAACCTTCCTTTGAGTTTTGGCCAAGGAGGTCCAAGAAACCTCTCAAATTGCACAAGCTATTGCCACAGTCCTTGATTGCCTCCAATAACTTGAAGGCAAGGCACTATTGCCGAAGACAGAACGTACTTTGGGCACAGGATTTAGAGCAATGGAGCTAGAACTGAGCTGGAAATCACTTTCCCTGAGGGTCCCACAGATCCTCAAATAAGACAGATCATTGCATCTGCTTTTGTTACCCACATTAACTTGATGGTAAGACCATACTGCTGAAGACACTACATACATGAGTTGTAGAAAAAGCAAGGAGAAATCAAGCTGATACTGACTCCAAAGCTTCATTTCTATTGGCTAGATTTCATAGTGCTGGAAGGTGCTATGCAGGTTACCAGAAGAAAATAATCATTAGCCTTACCCATCAGTGAATCCTGTGTTTTTCAACAATGACTGGCCTGGCAAGATATGACCTCTGATAAAATAGTGGCATGAATATTATGTTAGTATCCAATCACTTTCTAATTGGATTTAAGATCTGCTTCATAAGGTCGAGTTCATACCTGACACTGATATCATGTCTGAGACCCATAGCTAGACAGGCCACAGGGTATAGGTCAGAGCCCACTACTATTATTCTGCTAAGTAGTCATAGTACCAAAGTGTCTCCTAATGACTTAATTTTATGCCCATACATTAATGCATCCCACATTTCTCAGCAGAAAAGTGTGCTTCTGCAGCAGACGGTGATTAACACAGAAACTCACAACAGGTCAATATGTAAGTAGTAAGAGGTAACAGAGGGATTATCCCTGAATTAGACACTTCTATCAACCTTCTGTCTCTGAAGGCTCAAGGATCAATGCCGTAGATGTGGCAGAGAGACTACAAGAGCTAGGGTGGTGGATGACCACAAGGAACCGGAGTTTTTCAGACTGTTGGCCAGTTGTTGATATGAACTCGTAGCATTGGTGGCAGCATGCATAAGAACCATGTAAGTTCAAATCAGGCAAAAATCTCAGCACAGATTAAGTAGGAGAAAAATTCCAATTCTAGCTGAGGAACTATTGGAAACTCGTAACTGTTGAGAAGGAAAGGACCAGTCTCTTTAAAGGGTGAGATTCTTTGTAGGTTAACCAAATTCCATTTACTGGATTCACACAGAACATTTTGGGGCACGAATTTGACTTGCGGACCTTAATATTATACTTATATCATATTATGTTATTATATGTTGTACTATATATAAGAGTACATGAAATTGGGTGGAAGCAAATAGGAGGAGCCTAAATGCAATCAAAATATATTGCATGAAATTTATAAAAATCCTATTTAAAAAGGGAAACAAATTCAGAGACTCAGATATTTATATTGGTTAAATATCTTCATAGGCTGCTCTATGCTTACATGAGTGGCCAGTTGAAATTTTTATTAAATTCCTTAAAACTTTCTCAAGAATTATCAGTAACTTCTGTAGTTTGATGCAGATTTCATTTTAAATATAATCATTTGTAGTTATGAACTCATCTCCATGATGATTGGTACAGGTCTTGAAACAGTTAAATACCAATATATTTCATATTGTATGTGTTATTAGTTAAGAAAATATATACAGCCAGTGAATTCCTTCATAATTTCAAATATAAACTAATATTAAATTTTAGTTATAATTTAGATTAAGGATATTTATGGTTTTAACTAACATGTTAGAATTCATATCCCATTTTCTCATCATATGGAATATATGAAACAGTATATCCCTTTGATATGATAAGATTCTCTCAAATGTCTTTCTGCAAATACCACAGTCTGCCTCATGACAGGCGTAAAAGAATTCTAACACAAAGCCATTGATTACAGTTCATGATTCAGCACGTGGGACAGTTTCAGAGACACTAGGAATGTTTTTATTTTACTAGATATTAATAATAACCCCTGTCTCATCTGTACCCTCCATAGTGCACCAACAGGATTTCATGCAAACTAATTAATTACTTAGGATGAGAAAATTTTTTTGACTATTTTATGTGAAACACAAACTATTAACATATTTATGTTTCACTAGAGCCTTGGTGCTCAAATGACCTGATTTTACTCAAATTGTCCAGTTCACATTAGAATCTTGCAAAGAGTAGGCACAGAGAAGTTAAATTAACAACAGAAAGCTTTTATACCTCA
>NW_008340872.1:6278862-6297956 GCF_000622305.1 Nannospalax galili | reverse complement strand
ATCATGGTATTAGGCAAAATGAAAAATGAATTTATTAATTTTCACATCATTGATTTACATACTTGCCATAAGAAATGCAGTGATTATAACTGCATTATCCAACTATGTTTTACTCTGGGATGTTACAACAGAAGTGGATAGTCAGAGTAGAAAATTTCAGTGGAAAAGTGACCCTCAGCTGACAAAAGGCCTTCCCCTCACCAACACTCAAGGTTTCAGTCATTATAGTCTCCTAAGGTATGCCCAGTAAAAGTATTACACATGCTTTGGAAAAGTGACTTTTAAGGTTTTGTATCCTTTACATTCTGAGACATTTCACACACCCAACTACTCCTCTACCACCAGCAACTGGAGGACATGCAGTTTGACTCCTATGTGGGTTATATCGTAGCCTGTTGCTCCTCTGTGAGAGGAGTCATTCTCTTTTTTGGCTGTAACATATCCCAAATGCCTAGAGCACGGCCTGGCACAAAGTAGCTTAGAAAACATTTATGAAATGAGTGATGGAAAGGATCACAGTTCAGCAAAAGATTCAGAGCCCCACAGGGGATGCAGCAGCTGTGTAAGAGTGAGGATAATTTCTACTCGGGCACTGCACCCTACACATTCCAAGTGACAGTAGTGACCAATAGGCACTGGGTACAGGAGAAAATACTATTAGGGAACACTCACTTTGCTCACACTTTCCCTAGACTTCACAATCAAAGAATCATAGCAATTGATATTGTAATTTTCACTTTCTGTGCTTTTAAGGAAAAAGTCAAGATCCTGTAAAACCTTACAGACATCAAATACTATGAATCCTCTCAACTTTTGCCACAATTATAGCACACCGTTTGGTTCTTCTACAACTAAATGCTTTAAATTTTATCATGGCCTCAAATTAGTTTAACACGTAGCTTGCTGGCAAGGGGTTATAAATGATTCAGTTCCTAGAAAACATCACTTTTGAAAGAAGCACTACTGAGTTTCCAAATATATGATCCCGCTCAGTTTTACTCAGCAAAGCAAACCTTATATTCCGTGTTGTCTGTACAAAAACCTTTGTCTCCAAAATCTGAGTGTGAGGGTTCCAGTAAGGAGCATCTCACACATTAAATTCATTCAACCAAAACAGTATTTATCACATTCTCCTTCTATGGAGTGATGTGAAATTCCTATAAATGAGGAGTTCTTTCTATCTCCAGGAGGTGTTTCTGACTATGCAGGTCACTGCCAAGTAAGACAAAGATTCAACCAGTGCCATCATAGGTGCTTTGCATTTATGCCCCTATTTCTGATGAACTCTATCCTTGACTATTTTCCCTTTGTAGAAGATCTCTCCTAATGCACAAGGAAATCATGATAGACTTTTCAAAACTAGCAAGCTGGAGCTAAGCTAGGATCTTAACTCCTACTTTGCTAACCTTCATAGTGCCAGAAAATGCTATGTAGGCTACTAGGGGAGAAATTCATCAAAAGACTTACTGAGCTACTAGTCCTGTAATCTACAATAAGGACCTTCCAGAAAAGATGTGATCTCTAGGGAAACAGTGACATGACTGTTTCAGGAATAACCAACAGCTTTAAGATTAGATTGGAGGCCTGCTGCTCAGGAAGGAACTCATCCCTGATTCTGTAAAACCTGGTAAAGAGCTCATGGCTGGCAAAGTCAAGGCTTCAGGAGGAAACAAACTCCTATTGATCTGTTAAATGATCATGTTGTCAAACTGCTTCCCAGTTATTCACATTTATACTTGCAGATTAATGCTATGCCCAGCCTCCATCTGAGAAGCTTTGCACTGTATTGGTATTAGTTAATACAGAAAACCATAACTGTGTAATGTTGGGAATAAATGATGGTGCATTGCTCATCATTATGTGGTACCATTTAACTACAGGTACAGTGCCAAATACACAGAGAAACTATAGAATATTCTTTTGTTATTCAGATACTGTCATTCCTGCAAAGAAAAGGGTTATTTCATCCTAGAGTAAGAGAGATGTCAGTCCCATCAATGCTATTGTTTGGGGCGGTCACGAAGTGGCACATCATGGAGGAAGTACATGTCAGGGCACAGCTACTCCTCTCTTAAAAGGGAATGCATAAAGAAAAATGAAGTAGCACGGGATCCATGCTCCCTTTCAAGATTATACCTCAGTCACCTAAAGGCTTTACCGTTTCATTCCAATTGTCCTTTGCTCACAATTCCAAACCCTTAACACATTGGCTTTGGGGAACATTTTGAATCCAAACTATAGCACTTGTCAAAATAAAACAAATCGACATCAAAATTGTATCTGCGTGTAGAAATACGTGAAAATATGTAAGGAAGAAATCCTCCATAGCCTTAGTTGGGTACGCATGTCCTCCAAGACAGTCACTAGTCGCTTCAGTTTCATGAGCGTCTAAGAACAGACACTGAAGACACTGAGAGATGCTAAGGACATGGGAAACTGAGCATCTGCCATCTGGGAAGTGGAGCCAATGGTACAGATCTCAAATGTGGGAGAGAAAGAGCTCATTGGTGCACATGCCTTCATAAGTGATCCTCCTCCTAATAGCATAAACTTTGTTGACAAGCACAAATAAATAAATATTCTTTTTTATTTTTTAATTTTTATTTTATGTGTTTGAGTGTATTGCCTGCATGTAGGTAAGTTCACCCGTGTTGTGCAGTGCCCGTGGGAGTACAGAAGAGGCCATTGGATCCTCTGGAACTGGAGTTATGGACAATTGTTAGCTGCTATGTGGGTGCTGGGATTTGAACCCAGGTCTTCTGCAAGAACAACAAGTGTTCTTAACCGCTGAGCCATCTCTCCAGCCCCCAAATAAATATTCTTATTCCTGAAACTGTAACTTAAGAGGAACATTGTGATAGTTTAGTTAGAATCATGCTTTCTGGGATTTCAGGGAGTGTGCATGGGTCTCTCCAGAAAATTTGGTGCGACACCATACATAAAAAGCCTATGAGACAATAATATGGTTTGCATGAAAATGCATGAAAAAATATTTGGAGAACTATTGTTTTTATTGATGAAATTTACTCTTTAAAAATTTTATAGATGTATACAGGGCCTTATGGTTATTCTTAGCAAGCATTCATCTTTTCTACTGTTTGATCATTTTACTCATGCATATAATGTGTTGTGTTTCGATCAAACCCATCCTATCACTGTCCCCTTCACCAATACCTTGGCTATTTTTCCCAGCACAATTTCTTCGCCAGTTCATGTGTTCTCTTTTAAAACTCACAGAGTTCACTTAGTGCTGCAAGTATGTGCATGGGTATAGTGCCAGGTATGGGAATGTGGGTGGATAGATGATAGATAGATAGATAGATAGATAGATAGATAGATAGATAGATAGATATAGATAGATAATTGATAGATAGATAGTAGATAGATAGATAGATAGATAGATAGATAGATGGTAGATAGATAGGTGATAGAAAGATAGATGATAGGTAGATAGATGACAGATAGATGATAGATGATAGGAAGAAAAAAGAAAGAAAGAGAAAGAAAGAAAAAGAAAGAAAGAAAGAAAGAAAGAAAGAAAGAAAGAAAGAAAGAAAGAGAAAGAAAGATAGCACATGAAATTAGGCAGGGATAAGAAGTGGGCACAAACAGAGGAGGACATCTAAATATGTTCAAAATGTTTTATATGAAATTCACACACATTCAATAAAAACTTTAAAAAAGAAAAAAATGGAAACCTTTCCAATGAGGATAAGGTACACTAACCTATGAATATAAACATAAGCATTTAGAAGGTATAGTATTTCCATTTAGCAGATAGTATTAGTTTTCCACTAGTATCAACCTAACCAGCCATGGGCTCTTGAGTTCTGTGGACTGTGTTTACATCCAATAGAACGTGGTTAGTTAGTTCCATAACATGTTTGCCATTGTGGTAGCAGGGGACATATCTTGCCAGTCCATTTGTTATTGTTGCTCCCAGCATTCACAGCTCAGCACAGCTGCTGATTACTTCCCTCCACTGGGAGCATGCATAGCATCCTCCAGCACTATAAAAGCTGGTCAATTGGGATGAAGCTTCTAGGTCAGTGCCAACTCATTTCTGCAAGCCCTCTGACTTAAGTATGTGGTAGCTCCAGCAATAGGGACTTGCCATCAAGTTCTGTAGGATATTTAAGAGCAATGGAAACACCTGTAATGTTTTGGGTTCTATGGGAACCCATTGACCAACAATTCAAAAAGGAGATAACTCATTCCTGGCACTAAGCTTGTCATTTAATAGCCTGTGGTATCTGGGAGAGGCATTGTCCTCCCTGTGAAAGGATAATTGCTCCTACGATCTTTTATATAGGTATATGTTTTAAGCATCTTGTACAATAATAGGCTTCCAAATGACTTTTTCTGAGGTCATTAGTGTTAGTTATCGCTTCCATGAGTCCCTCCTCTACCTCGCCTTCCCATTTCCCACCCCACATAACTCCTCCTGTTCAAATATTCTCCATCTCCACTTCACACTGACTGCATTCTTGCTCCTGGCCTTTGGCAGCTCCCCTCCAATCGTCAATTACTAATTTCTTGACTTCTATGGGTACTCCCATTTATACACATGTGTATAAAGATTTGAAGCTAGGATCCACACAGGAGAGAAAATATGTGGCATGTGTCTTTCAGGATCTGGGCCACCTCACTGATAACTCATTTTAAATTTGGGCTATGGAATTAAACAGAGAATTTTCAAAGAAGAAATAAATATGGCTGAGAAAAATGTATAATGTTCAGCATCATTAGCTATCATGCAGGTGCAAATTAAATCTATTTTGAGATTTCATTTTATCCCAGTCCGAATGGCTAAAATTTTAAAAAATAGCAATAAATCCTGGTGTGGGTGTGGGAAAAGGGGAATTCTTAGTCACTGTTGGTTTGAGTACACACTAATCCTCTCACTATGGAAATCAGGTTGGTTGTTCTTCAGAAAACCAGAAATAGAGTCATCTATACAACTCTTAGGCATATACCAAAACAAGCTAGGTCCTATCAGCTGAAGAACAGAGTGAAAATATGGCATATTTACACAGTAGAATATTATTCAGCTCCTGAGAAAATGAAATGATAATATTTGCATGTAAATGGATGAAGTTGGAGATAGTCACTCTGAGTGAGGTAACACCCCATCCTCTCTTATCTCCTTTGCACACCCATCACTACCACTCCTCCCTACCAGGCCGATTCCCACATTCATGTCTCTTTTGTTTCGTTTTGTGGTCAGTTCTGTTTTTTTTTTTTTTAACCTGCATCATGACAGCATGGTTGGAACAATTGATTGGAACCTGGTGCACTCATCATTATACACATACATAAACAATGCTCCCCATCACTTTTCTAGATTCCATCAGTTAGCCAGTAGTTCACCAGGGAATTCAGAACCCCACAAACTATTATTCCTTTTAAAAAGAACCAAAAAACATGTTAAGATGTAATATGAGCCCTAAAGGGAAAACTAACTATAAAATATGACTGTAAAGCAAGTGTACAAATTTGACATGAATTAAATTTTAGAAAACTGAAAAAATTTTAAATAACATTGACATCATAATGGCATTATGGTTATACATATACATGAAACTTATTTTGTAATGAAGACTTATAAGAAAATTCCATCATGAATAGGATTGATTTAAACAGAAATATACAGGAAGAGACAGAACTAATGTCAAGATATTGACAGTTATTAAATCTTGAGGATATACTTATGAAGCTCCACAAACAATTTAATATAATATTCTGCAGACATGAAGCAGTACTTGCAAAAGTAATGATCCACAGAAAGTTTCTTTGACTTGCTGAATATAATTTTTCTCTTCATAGAAGATTATCCCATAACATACACAGAAATCATGATACAGTGTAAAAGGAACACTTCAGAAATTTGAAAATAATCAGAGGAGAGAAATGCCTGTCAAACTGTTTCAGATAAATAAAGGGTGACTAAGGGTTTTACATGAAAATAATAAAAATACATTTATGGGCATATGATTTGTTCCTAAGAATGCTGTACAAATCGAAAAGAAATCTTACTTAGAAGGATTCCATACAAAAAGCTTTGGGAAGTGTACTAATACAAACTACTAGGAAGTACATGACCAACAGGTCCAGTGATGTGTCCCACCTACTACATAGAATGAGAATTAAAGGACTTGTGCAGATGATGATGCTCAAACTGAACAAGCCCGTTCCCTGCTCCTTAACCAAATCCTCTACTCCGCAAACTATATACTGCTACAGTAACTATTGTGGTCTGCCTTATGTCTTCCATGCTCTGGACTATGATTTCTGTAGCTGTGGCTCTGACTATGGCTGTGGTGGGTTTGGATACAGTTACTGCCACCCATCTTGACATTGCAGATGCTTATCTTATGGATTCCACATAGAAACACAACCCATTCATCGTCTCTATAGGCTACATTATATATGTATGTATATGAGAGTTCATAAAGTTGGGTGGGGGCAGTTGGGGAAGATATGGAGAGGGGAGAATAAATGCCATATATTGTATGAAAATTAAAAAATTC
The DNA here is from genome assembly GCF_000622305.1 of Nannospalax galili. Lineage (NCBI taxonomy): Eukaryota > Metazoa > Chordata > Mammalia > Rodentia > Spalacidae > Nannospalax > Nannospalax galili. Next base: position 6,291,426 of record NW_008340872.1, on the reverse strand, counting down.
AATTAAAAATGCAAAAATAATAATAATTTGAATATTTCATACAATGTACTTTGATCATTTTCACCCACCCAACTCCTCAAAGATCCAATCCTAAATTTTTATAATCTCACCCTATGAAAACATTAATTATGAAAACTATTATGAAAAGGTTATGGAAAAAGCTAATAAAAACCTAAATATTATAAGATTATGGTACACAATAAATATGTATTTAATGAATTATATTTAATGATAATGAGAATTCTTTTGGTCTCAATGAGAGAGCTAGATTTTATTGATATAGACTTTCTAAACATTGAACAAAATAGAACAAACTTTCATTTAAATACATGACAGAATACATTAATCCAGTTATACATTTCTTCATGTCGTTTTATGGTTCCTACTTTCACTGGAAAGCAAACTCTCACTGGAACAGGATAATACCTGTCTTTATATTCATGTGATGCTGTGCCTTTGAGATCTAGACCCAGAAAGACACAGCAAAGGGTGTTGCCTATTACATCCATCTTAAATACCACCTGGAACTTAGTTTTATCTGAGTGAAGATTTGCCTTCACAAAGCACAGTCTTACATAAAATTTGAGAAAGACAAAAACAGATCTAAATTCTGTACATGCCTTTCTGACTCATCAAAACAGTAACACTCATGCTGCTCTCAGAATAACAGAGCTACTATAAAAATCAAACTAATCCCAGAAGTCACAGCACAGCAGCAGTGCCTCTAACTTCACATCAGACAATCTGGTTTTCAATTTGAGAACTGACTATGTGCATAAGTAGGTGCAAGGGATTGACATGCAGTTTAAAGTTCCCAAATGGGAGACGTTTTATTATAGGAAAAATAGTTATATCTTCAATAATTCCTTTTGGAATCATTTAGAGCCTCTCAATTTTAATTATATTTATGTTATTCTCTAGAACAACTCATTTAATATCTACTCATAGTTTTAATGTAAAAGCTTGATCAATTCTTAGTGAGTCACTTATTTTGCATAGTATTAATCATTTAACTTGTAAAACAATTATCTGAATATTGTTTTGATATTTGTCCACCTGTTTACCTGTGGTATTTTAAGAATTATTGAAATTTTGGGATTTGTAGTCTAAATAGAAGTAACTCTCTAAGAGTATATTTGAAGGTTCTACCAGATCCTGGGTCCACTCCCCTTTCTCCACTTCTTTTCTGCCATGAGAAGAATGGCCCATGGTACATATTCCTGCTACCGCAGTATCCTACCTAAACTCAGGTGGCCAAGCAACCATGGGACAAAAATAACTCTTGGGCAGGAGAGATAGCTCAGCAATTAAGAGTGCTTACTGCTCACTGCTTGTCCAGAGGAAGTGCCTAGCACCCATGCTGGGAGGTTCACAGACCCTGTAACTCCAGCTTCATGCTCTTGTCTCTATACCTCCCCTACATTACATGCACACATGTGGCAGACTATCATAGAGACACCAACACATACACGTGAATAAAAATGTAAAAAATACGTAGTTATTCAAAATAAATCATTCTTCCCTTTATGTTGCTCTGTTACGTTATTTGGTCACAATAAGAACTACATTTAGTCAATATTTACTGCTTCAAATACCTCATATAGAATATAAGTGTTTTAACTGTTAGATTCTAACCAATGGTATTTTCATCTGCTTTGAAGCTTAAGATTCCAGTCTTCTAATGCAAGTATTTTGGAGGCACCTATTCTTCATCTCAGCATTGGATGCTTCCAATTAAATCAGTTTAATAAGTTTTCCTGGGAATAATTTAGTATTTTTAAATGGCTTCATGACTTAGCTACAAATTATACCACATTGTGCTATAAAGGAGAAAACAAATCATTAGGAAACATAATCACAATAATAAAAATAAACTAATACATTGTCTTTAAACTCACTGGCATATATTTCACGCTCGGTAAGTATCACTGACAGGAGAGAATGACATTTCTTAAGTGATGGAACATAGGAAACTATTCAGTTTTAATGAGTTGCATTAATCCACTTGGGAGCTTGAAAGAAATTGGAGCTATGTATCTATGGTACACACACCTAATAGCAGGGGTTCACTGTCTAATGAATGGCACTGTATTTAATATTACCACTTTGAAAAATCTGTAGGAATGGGTGACAGAGAATTGGGGTTTTGCTTTTCTGCTTCTCATTCTATCTTTTAGTTGTGACAGACACAATACAGGTAAAGTTATTAAGACTGGGCTTAACAAATATCTTTTAAATTAATTGTAATTATATTTAACACAAGTAAAAAATACATTAATAAACTATAATAAAATTCAACCCTGAATTATAGATTATATCTGGGCAATAAGCAAGAGTATTTAACAGGCTGTGCACCAGACTCACAGTCAGTCTGAAGATTCTTGCTATTTGACTGAATTTCAGGTTCTGGAACTATGAGCTGCAAAGACATGTTTTGTGACATGTCGTCTCTTATTAAGGGCTGCTTATTTGTATGACACTATTCAGATCCTGTAAGCTCTCCCAAAGTTCCTCCTTAACATCTTAATAGAAGGGATTCCTTTACTAGCATTTTGGTTTGTTTATTTTTTATTTTATTTTTATTTTTATGTGAGTGTATTGCCTGCATGTGTGTAAGTGCACTCATGTCCTGCAATGCAGCAGAGGTCAGAAGAAGGCATCAGATCCCCCGGAACTGGAATTATAGATGGTTGTTAGCTGCCATGTGGGTCCTGGGGATTGAACCCAGGTCCTCTGCAAGTATTGTCAGTGCTCTTAACCTCTGAGAAATCCCTCCAGTCCCTTACTAGCATTTTGTGAAACAACTCCACACTCTACACTCCCAGTGGAAATGCCAACTTCTTTCTCTTGAATTTAATAAACACTTTACTCAGGTTATTATAGCAGGGACATTCCCAGCTAAATACACAGACAAGTGAGGTACTCTTGAGTTAATGCAGAAGCCAGTGGGTTACATAGGACTGAGTACGAAGGAGACAGCACCAAGGTTGTGGAATCAGCCCAAGACAGAGGCCCTAGGCTGACGCCTGCTTTCCCATAGCCAGGCATTCGGCAAGGCACGCCTTCAACGTTCGCCTGTTTCAGTGATGTCAGGGGAGCAGGTGTTAAAGAAATGAGTCAGGCTTTATGACAACTTGACTGCTGCCACATTGCATGCAAACACAAATTTTAGGAAATTCTAGTGTCAACCGGCCACGGAGCAGCAAAGCCTTGGCGTTTCTCTGCTGTTTCCTTGTCCATTTTCATTCATGCCTGAACTCCCCACCTTTGAACCACACACCCTCATACAAGTATGTGCACAACAGAAGTCTCTCATGAGGATAGCAACTTCCAAAGAGCAGGAGGCATCTCTGGGCAACTTTCTTCTCTGAAGTGACCTCACCCAAGCATAATTTAGAGAGCTGATTTAGAAGTGGAATATGAGTGAAAACAATGAACAGTCTTCAGAAAGCTCTGGTCTACAAGGACTGGGCCAGGTAATGATCATGTTCACAGACATCTTACACATGTTGACAAACTGCTGGGTAAAGTCTGTCTCATCTACGGGTATGAGTTTAGCTCACACCTCCAGCCGCTTGGAAAGATTCCAAACCTGAAGGGGTTGCATTATCTATAGCACTTAACAGGCAAGGAAGGACTTTCAAGTTGGTGAAGGCTCACACGGCATTAACACTTTTTCTTGAAGGGCATCTTGAGTTACATTGGGCACTTATTTGAATCTAATCTGTCAGGGACAGACTTAAGAATATTTTATTTATATTTAACATTTTGGCAAAACAGAAACTTTGGTGGTAGTTCTATGAAAACTTTTTCTAGGGGTTATGCCTGATTAAAATAACATTTTGGCAACTGACACATAACAAGAACAATAAGTAAATATCTTCATATCTAACGTAAGAACAAAAGCTCTTTACTAGCATCTTAAATACAGCAAGAGTCATCAGTGCTTTACAAAAAGGAAGATTCTCTTAAAACAAGGAAGTATCAAAATAAGGCACACCCTGTTATTGTCACAGATTTGTGTTAGGCAGTAGTATTCTTTCTGGAAGGTACAAGTTGGACATCTATCCTTTCCACTGGGAAAGGTAGTTCAGCATTCCTCATTGGTTAAATTAAATGAAGATGTTTATACTTTTTGTTTTGTTGACATTATAGTTCTTTTTTAAAGATTTATTTGCTTTGATTGTATGTGTATGATTATATGTCTGCAAGTATGTGTATGTACCACATGAGTACCTGGTACCCATGGAGGCTATAAAAGGGCACTGGGTCCCCTGGAGCTGGAATTACAGCTATCTGTGATTGGTCACAAGAGTGCTGTGAACCAAAACTCCATTTTCTGCAAAAGCAGTAAGTGCTCTTAATTGCTGAGCCATTTCTCCAGTCCCAGTGTTATAGTTCTCGTCAGAAAATACGTATATTTAATGAACTGCATACCCTGCACATTGTGATTCATTTTCATTATATTTATTTTAGCTTACATCCACTGGACTTTTCTCGTGTGGGTGCGTATGTGTGTGTTTGCAGGTATATGAGAAGGGACAGTGATAAGGGAAGAGAGACAGAGACAGAATCAGAGACAAATTCCCAAGAACAAAGAAAAAGAGGGTCCTTGACTATCTCCTCATGTTTTGCTATACCTACAATTCCAGGATCTTCATGTCAGTTCTTTTGGATAGATCATTTGAAAAGGGCCTTTATATAATTCAGAATCTCTTGCTGTATATGATCAAATGACCAACATAAGCTTATTTTCCAATTTTTAAATGACAGTTTTTCTGACCAAAATATTTCTTATTCCTAAGCCTATATATAAAACAGCCCTAGACTGCTGTTTCTTGATACTGTGAATCTTAGCTTAATTTATTAGCATTTCACCTCAGCAAACAATACTCTCTCCCTCACACCTCAACTGATTCTATCTTCATTGTGATTTTCAAGTAGTGTATAGATACAATTGTCTATTTAGTGGTTGCTGGCTTTCTAATATTTGGTGTTGAAAGCCAGAAAGGATCTGTTATTTATCAACTTTTATCGTTTAGATCTGAAAACTCCCCAAAAGAATGGGTACTAAACTCTCTGTCCCCAGTTTCATACCCTTGGATGAAGGTGAGATCCATTGGAAGATTCTTTGGTCATGGTGTCAAACTCCCAGAGAAGATTATGCCACAAAATATTTTCTTCCTTGCTTTCTGGTCATGAGGTGAGAAGCTTTACTCTATCATATACTCCCATGATGGTGTGCTATCCGGTCAAAGGGTAGTGGGATTAAATCATGGATTAGGTCTCTCCCAAAAGTGAACAAAAACGAAATTTTGCCTTTTTGACATAGTGACCTCAGGAATTTCATTACATGATGGAAAGCAGACCAAGACACTACCTCAGCATAACAGTCTTCAATGCCTTGAGTCACTGCAAGCTTCCTATATATCCATGGCTCAAATGCTCAAACTTTATGATTACATACCTTTCTTTTTAATCACCCAAAGTGACTGTGAATAGTTATTCCATCATTTTCCAAAGAATATCTACTGTATTTAGAAGTTAATGTGAGTGTGCTGGATAGCACTAGTGTCAACTTGACACGCCTGGGTTGAGGGAGCCTCAACTGGGGAATTGCCTTCATTGGAGTGGCCTGTGGCAATGTCCATGGGTACCTGCTTGATTGTTGAGTGGTGCCACCCCTGGGCAGATGGGCCTGTGATACATAAGAAAGCAGGATGAGCAGGGGCTAGGGGGCAAGCCAGTAGACAGCATTCCTCCATGGCCTGTGCTCCAGCTCCTACCTCCAGCTTCTTTCCCTGAGTTCCCACCTTGGGCTCCCTGATGAACTGTGACCCGAGAGACGTAAGACAAATAAACCCTTTGCTCCCCAAGTTGGTAGTGTTCAGAGTATTTTGTCACAGTAATGAAGAGAGAAACTAGAACAGTGAGAAAACAATTTTATATAATATGATACCACTCAGACAAAATATTAATTTTTGTTAAGTGGCCTTCCTGTTTGATTTTCAACAAACTACAACACATTACCTTAAGGTTCCTTTTCTAATCATACCATTGGAAAAATCAAAACTATAAATTCTGATGAATATGTATGCCAAACATTATTTGATTAACTGAAAATCTATCTTATTTCTTTGAACATATACATAATGTATGTAGCATTAGATAAACATTTTTACTCAATGAGTAAACATAATTATTTTCTAAATGACAGAAAATACTTATGTTGCTTTTGCGACACTGGCAACCCTTCTATCCTTTCAGTATCCCTATCACCCTGTGTCGTGAACAAGACTCCAATAGTGAAAGGGGACACAGAAACAAAGCAGATCTCAGATTATATGATGGTATGTCATGTTAAGATGGCATTACAGGAAGATGAAAAAGATAATACTTGGGTTTGGAAAGACATTGAGAGACCCATAGAATTCTTCTCAAAGAATAATCTAAATTAAAATCACAGGGAAAGAAGCCTTGTTGTCACGAATGTGCACCTTGTCATGTTTGGCTTGGCTTGTCAACTTGAAAACTTAAGAACAGAGAGTCTCAAGTGGGTAATTTTCCCTACCATATTTGCCTGTGGCCATGTCTGTGGGACATTTTCTTGACTGATGTGTGATGTGGGAAGGTCCAGCCCTTTGTGTAGGAATAATTCCTGGCCAGGTGGTCTTGTGTTGTATAAGAAAGCAGGCTGAGCATAGACCAGAGGAGCAGGAAGGAAAGTATTGTTCCTCCATGGTCTGTGCTTCAGTCCCTGCCTCCAGCTTCCTGCCTGATTTGTTGCTTAACTTCCCTCAAAGATGGACTATGCCTTAGAAGTGTGAGATGAAATAAACTCTTTCCTGCCCGAGTTGGTTTTGGTCAGTGTTTTATCATACCAAAAGCACCTAGAAGATCACCTATCATTAGTTTCAGTATTCAATGATAAGAAAGTACAGCTGGCTGCGTGTGACGGTCAACCTTTAGTATCAACTTGATTGGATTAGGAATCACCAAGGAAAACAACCTCTAAGCATATCTATCCCATATTTTCTACTATGGATTAAGTGAGGTGGGAAAATATACGCTAAATGTAGGTGACACCAATACACAGGCTGAGGTCCTGGACTGAACAGAAAGTTGAAAATGAGCTAATCATGAGCATCCACTGCTCTCTGCTTTCCCACCACATGTAAACTGTGACCAGATGCCTCAAGCACCTGTCTCTATGCCTTCCTTGTAATAATGGGTATCCTCAAACTACAGGGATAGAAATAAATCATACACCAAAATAAATCCTTCATTCTTTAAGTTTCTTTTATGAGGAATTTTATAACAGCAATGAAAATAGTAAATAATACACAAGATTTGGAGACAGGAGTAATCTGAATCCAGCAGGTGCAGATGAAAAATGGAAGTCTCTCCCTTTATTAGAAAATCTTGCAAAAGTTATTATACACTTAGAGGGATGATACATAATTTATATCGAACTATCTGTTCATCTTTAAAAACCATAAATTTATACTCTTATGATAGGCAAAATCTTATTAAGTAAATTATATTTTTTAAGTTTTTAATTAAGTAATTTTAAAACAAAAGAGGAATTGTATAACTGAGTATTTGTGTATCTAATAATACTTTATCTACCAGTTACAAACTGCCAAGAAGGACATGGTGTATGCCACTGTTATGGGACAGTGGGACAGTGGGACATTTATAATACAAATGGGAACCTTAGTTAATAAATGCATCAGAGTTGAGGATGGCACACCACAACTCAAACTTAGTGTGTTTCACAACTGAACTTACTATATATACCTTCACAGGGAGGAGAATTCTCTGTTTGGTATTGGTAATCTGATTGAGAAATAAACATCAAATAAATTTACATGCAATAGTATTTATGAATTAATATAATCAATACACTACTAGTTCATACTGCATTACCAAGGCCCAGGAGACACGTCCATCCACATAAGAGTCATTTCAGATGAACACCACCAAGCAAACAAAGGAAACACAAAAATCCTTCCTGTGGATTATTGGAAAGCAAAACAATACTAAAGAAAAAAAACTATTTGAGGGTTTTGTATAACACAATCAAGTAATATCTATTCAACAAACTAAGGATAGCATAATGCAGGATGAGCCAGACTTTTGAAAACAGAACAAGAGCTTTAGTTCAGGCCTCCATGACTTGACTGTAGAATCTTGACTTTAGAGCACAATTACCTCAGATATGCAGGCCTTGTTTGTTTAGGAAATCACAGTACTCATCATGTTTTATGAAGCAGAGATGTATGCATGATGCTGGAATAACTGTGGTTTCCCAGGCAACCACTCAGGTGTATAAAAGGCCCTGGGCAGATGGAGACATCCAGACTCAGGAACCTACTGCTGGTCCTCAACTGAACAGTCCATTCCTGACACCATGTGTTACTATGGCAGCTACTATGGAGGCCTGGGCTATGGCTATGGTGGCCTAGGCTATGTCTATGGCTGTGGCTATGGTGGCTATGGTGGCTATGGTGGCTATGGCTACAGGGGCTGCCGCCCACTGGGCTGTGGAAGGTACTGGTCCTATGGCTTCTACTAGGAATGTCTACACATATGTTCAGTCAAACTTGCTATCTAACTGATGTATCTCCAACTTTATTGACATCAAGAATTTCTAACTATCTTCAAAAATTGCAACATTATTCTAACCTGAGAAAAATCAAATATAACATGTCCATCTGTCTCTTCAACTTCAGTTGGACTGTGTGAGAGCTAGCACAGAATTTTTGCAGTATCTTCATAATACTCTGTAAAATGGGATCCAATTGAAATCCCACTTTTTAACATGTGCTTTTAAATAAATATTTAATTTAAAATTGTGCTTTCTTTAGTTTTATTATATCTTCATCAGTTTGGTGTGTATGTTTGTATATTTGTATCTGATTGGTCACATTAGTGTGGTTGCTTGTGGATAAATGAGAGAGCACTGAGGGAAAGGGGGAGAAAGGAAGAAAGCAAAAAGAAGCAGGAGAGGGGGAGGGGAGGGGCAAAGGGGCATTTATTTTCAACATTCATCTGTGAATAGATATATTAGTTCTTTTCTGTTGTGATAAAATACCATGACCAAGGCAACTTATAGAAGGAGGAGTTTATTTGGCTTATATTTCCAAAGTATAAGAGTCCATCATGGCAGGAGGCATCCGTAGCAGAAAGCTGAGTGCTCACACCTTCAAGTGGGCACAGGAAGCAGAGCAGAGAGGAACTGGACATGGTCCAAGGCTCTGAACTCTCAAAACCCACCCTCTGTAATGTGCTTCCTCCAGCAAGGCCAAGGCTGTATCGAAAGGTTCCATCATCTGCCCTTCAAAACACCACCAACTGGCCAAATGTTCAAACGCTCAGAGCTGATGGAGGAGATTCAAATCACCGCAGTAGACATTTCGAATGTTTGCTTATTTTAGGTATTGTAAAGAATGTAACAATGAATTTGGCGCTGCAGATACTTACTTGAGAAAAATATCCTTTTGTCTACTAGTTGAATTCAGATCCCCTGGAGCTAGACTTACAGATGGTTGCAAATTATGCAACGTGGATGGTGGGAATCAAACCCAGGTGCTCTGCAGGAGCAGTATATGCCTTTAAACCACTGAGCTATATGTGATCACACACTTATCTTTGCGTTCTTACCACCTCTAATCCCTCATCCCCCTGGGACACGCTGTCCCTTACTCCTGTATTTCTTTTCATGGTCCTTGCCTTCCTTCACTTCCTTCTATTAAAGCTTCAATATTTGAACCTTTCCTGCTGTGTCTCTTCAGGTCTCATTTTCTCCTTCCTTGAAACTTCTAGTGAAATCTAAGTTTAAGCCTATTGAATCCTACCCTCATACTCATACTTCCAAGTACAGCTAAAGAAAGTGAACACCAGCCAACAGAATGAGGTCTGACAAATGAACCATCCTGGTGCTGGCCTGGCCCTAAAACCTGCCCAGCAAATGTTGTGCCTATTCCTGTTGATTCCATTTGAACATTGCTTTGTACACATTTACTTCCTCCCTCAGCCTGTGACATTTCTGGCTCACATTTCCCTCAGTGTAGACAATTGATAGAGACAAGCTAGGTGGAACTTTCTGCACATTCCTCCCACCGTTTGCACACTTCCTCACCGCTGTCCCTCTCTTATCTCCCTCCTTTCCTGGAGATGTCCTTTCTTTCCCCCAAGACCCTGTGGCTCCTATCTGTTATGGCCGGTTTTCTTCTTCCTCTTTTTTTTTTTGTTTTTGATTTTTTAAAATATTTTACTTATTATTTTTATTTTGTGTGTATGCATGCATTGCCTGCATGTAGGTAAGTGCACCCCTGTCATGCAATGCCCGCAGAGGACAGAAGAGATTGTTGGATCCCCTGGAACTGGAGTTACGGACAGTTGTTAGCTGCCATGTGGGTGCTGGAATTCTAACCTGGGTCTTCTGCAAGAACAGTAGGTGTTCTCAACTGCTGTGCTATCTGGCTATCTCTCCAGCCCCTGCTTTTTTTTTTTTTTTTGAGACGGGGTCTCCTTGTAGCCCCTGCTAGCCTGAACTGGAACTCATTATGTAGACTGGGCTGTCCTCAATCTCACAGACCTATGCCTGCCTCTCCCTTTCAAATACTGGGATTAAAAGCTTGTGTCTTTAAATCTTAACTTCACTTATTTTATTTTATTTTTTAAATCTAATGCTATAATCACCCTTACCACCATGTTTCTGCCAGTCTTTTTTGAAAACAATTTTAAATTAGTACATATTAATTGTAGAAAATAATGTGTTTCATTATGACATCTTCATACATGGTCATACATGTATATTACACACAAATTCTATTTCCCACATTTGTCCCTGCTCCTCCTACCATGAACACACTTCCTCTTTCGAAATAACTTCTTCTCTACTAAAAGAGAAAATATGAAAGTTGTCTTTGTGTCTGGTTTGTTTCATTGAACATGATCATAAACATGATTGTGCTGTTTATAGTCAAATAATACTCCATGATGTACATGGACACCACATTTTCCTTACCATTTCAATTGCTGATGAGTACCAAGATTGAATTCATAACTAGAATACTGTAAATAATAACATGGTAAACACGGATGTGCAGGTGTGTCTATGCTGGCCTTTGAGTCTTTCAGATATACACTTAGAAGTGGTTAGCTGGATTATGTGGCAGTTATAGTTTCCATTTTTTGAGGAATTTCCATACTGATTTTCACAATGGCCGGACTAAGTGACATTCTCATCAACAGTGCTGAGAAAGCTTACTTCACCCTATATCCTCACCAGTATTTGCTGTTTGTTTTCTAGATGATGGACATTCTGAATAAGGTAATATGGAATCTCAGTGCCCCATTGATTTCCATGCCCTGATAGTTAAAGATATTGAGAAATATTTTCACGTATTTATTCTCCTGTTTTATTTCTTCTTTTGAGCACTGTCCATTCAGTTCTTTTGCCCATTGATTTAGTTATTTGTTCTTTTGTGTTTAAGCTTCTAGTTCTTTTTTGTATTTTATAGACATTAATCCCCTCTCAGATGTGCAGCTGGCAAAAAGATCTTCCACTCTGAGCCTTCACTCTATTCATTGTTTCTTTTGCTGTGCAGAAGCTTTTAACTTCTATTTGGTCCCATTTGTCGATTCTTGCTTTATTTCCTGAGCTGTTAGATTTTCGTCAAAAGGTCATTGTCTGTGCTCAGGTCTTCCTATGTTTTCTTCTAGCAGTTTCAAAGGTTCTCCCTATGGTTTCTTCTAGTAGTTTCAAAAATTCAGGTCTTACATTAAGATCTTTGATCTATTTTAAATTACTTTTCCCATTAGCTCTTACATGTCCAAACTTCTGTTGTCATAGCTGGCAAAGTTCCTCGCCCATCATGTCTTTCTTCCTCTCATCACAAATCTCACTAAACCAATGGCATTTTTCTGAGTTTCTGTTCATTCCTCAGTGTAACTAGTCTTGCTTTTGTATTTCACTTTTGTTTCTACAGTACCAATGAATCTATATTTACTCAGATAATTTGAAATAAAATGTCATTGAAAATCAATAATAAATGAATAAGCAAATTTTTTCTATGAATTTTGTGGAAGTGTCTACTCGATGTGTCCTGTGATGTCTGTAATGATATACATTCTTAACAATGTACAAGGTTTCTTGTCCTTCGTGTGTCTAACACCCATTTTCTTTCTAATGTAGCTGTTCTATTAACATCTGAGGAGTCCAGTCGCATTTTGAATATGATTTGCAATTTTGAGATATTGGTGAAATAGAACCTTACATATTTACCCTTTGGCCATCTGCAGAGTTTCATTTGAAAATGTCTGATCAATTTCTATGCACATTTTAACAAAATTTTTTCCCTTAGTGCTGTTTAGTTGCAGACATCCAAAAGAAACTTTGGTTATTCATCCCCTATTTTGTATAGTTTATTCACTCTGTTTATAGTCCTGTTGTGCAGAACTTTCTTTATTGGACACCACTTGTCTATTTTCATTGTCATTGCCTGTTCCTTGAAGTCATAGGCAATCATTTTTCAGATGAAAAAAATATATATA
>NW_008340872.1:6251111-6278728 GCF_000622305.1 Nannospalax galili | reverse complement strand
TTTTGGTTTAAAATTTGTTTAATCTTTTTATTTTAAATTTGTTTTTTTTTTATTGCTTTCAAACATACCTTCACATACAGACCCTTTCTTTGTATCTATATATGTAAAGCTGATTTTCTTATGTAATAATCACAATTCTAACACTAGAAATATTTGTGGATCCGTTTTCACTGATGATAGCTCACTAAAACTTTCTGAACTAAATTCTTAGTTAAGTATGTTTTGTTTTATGTAAAATATATTACAATAAATTTTATAAAAAGTTGAAATCATTCTTTCTTGACGTTGTGATGCTAGATAGGTTAATGAGGCTCTAGTGGATGAAAGAACATCAAAGGACATTTCGGGACACAAACATGAGTCAATAGGCATTAATATATATGACAGAGTACATGAAATCTGGCAGGGGGGCTATAAGAGGGGTGTAGATAGGGGAGGAAATCTAAGTGTGATCAAAATATAATGTATAAAGTTGCAAAAAGTCAATAAAAAGAAAAAATAATGATGACAATAAGTTCAAAGCAAACAAAACCATACCTTCTAATGGTTCAGTCTCTTTATACTAGTACTTAATTCACCAACTACAAAGGGGAGACCAAGTATACATACATGGTTGTCTGTTTTCTGTTAAGTAGTCAATTTAATTCTTTTTAGGGAAAATATTACTTAAGAGTACATTTAATGTTTTATGCAATGTTAGGAACAGTTTCTATCACTAAAGCATACCTTTGGCAATTTTTCCTAAACTATGCTAGATGTGTATATGTATGTATGTGTGTGACTTAGTTTTTGTGTAGTATAGGAACACGTATGTATGTGTGTGAGTGAACATATGTAGAACCCAGGAGAAGATGCTTCATCCCATGTTCTTTGTTGTGCTTATCAAACTTATTCCTCTGAGACAGGATCTCTCACTAAATATAGAAGAGGCTAGCATCCAGTAAACCCTAGCAATCTTCCTGTTTCCACTCCCCACAGCCTCAAGGTCCTGGTAACTATGTTGAGCTCTTTAAATAGAGTCTGAGGATTTCAGTTCAGTTTCTTTGCCTACAAAGCAAGCTCTCTCACCCACTGAGCAATCTTTCCAGACACAGTGTACACCCTGAAAGGGATGGATCACTGCTTTACCTGCAAAGCAGTTTGTGGGAGCTTTGAGAGCCTGATTTAAAATGTATATAAAAGTTTATAAAAGTTGAGTTGGGATCACCGACTCCACCAAAACACACTCCACAGTTACATCTACAACAGCTTCAGATGGACTCACAGAGAAAAATCTAGCAACTGAAGTTTCTGTGCTAGAAATAATCTTTTATTATCTAATGATTTCAAAGTAACATACAGAAATGCAGTATGTTTAGAAATATATCCAGATATGTTTGTATAACAGGGCAATTTGCCATCAAGTTGCCAATGATGTAACCAATAAGTAGCTCATTCTTCATGAGCAGGACTCAAGAAATGAAATAAACTTCTCTAAATGGCATTCATTCCAAAAAATAAAAGAAAATAAATCACAGATATTTTTCTTGCAGAGTAGAGGAAAATAAAAAACTGTAAAAGGAGAAAACAGAAAAAAAAATATTTGAATGATTAATATCATATGACAGAATTATGTAATGCATTCACTAAACTAAATGAACAATGTCCCAGAGTCTTGAAAATTGGGCTAAAATATCAGTTTAAAGTCATATAATTTGACCATGGCATCCTGACACAGGAGCACAATTATCTCAGCTATGCCGGCCTTGTTTGTCCAGTAAATCACTGCATCTGTGATGTTTTCTGAAGCACAGAGGTGAGATGTGTGATGTTGCAATGCCTGTGGTTTTCCTGACAACCACCCAAGTGTATAAAAGACCCTTGGCAAATGGTGACATCCAGACTCAGGAACCTACTGCTGGTCCTCAACTGAACGGTCCATTCCAGACACCATGTGTTACTATGGAAGCTACTATGGAGGCCTAGGCTATGGCTATGGTAGCCTAGGCTGTGGTTATGGTAGCTATGGTGGCTCTGGTGGCTATGGTGGCTCTGGTGGCTATGGTGGCTATGGTCTCTATGGTATCTATGGCTACAGGTGCTGCTGCCCACTGGGCTGTGGAAGATACTGATCTTATGGCTTCTACTGAGGAGCTTCTATAGATGCCCAGTCTTTAGGTTGTAACGTGCTGTCTTACTTGACATATCTCCCAGTCTCTTCACACCAAAAACATTTTAATGTCTTCCAGTATCATCTATAGATGCAATTATGTGAGCAAAATGAATGAAATTCAACATGTTCATTTTGATTTGTCATCACCACCTGGATAGTGTGATAGTTCATGGAAAATATCTATTCTGAGAATTTATTAATACTATGGAAAATTAGATCAAACTTGGCTCTCAACTTATCTGTAAAAAATACATTTTTAAATAAACCACACTATGTTTCAAGTATTGCTTTGCTTCAGGCCTAATAATTGTCTGCAATAGTTTCACAAATATGTGTGTGTGTTTGTGTGTGTTTCATATGCACATGTGCTTCTGGAAATTAGGAGAACAGAGAGACAGAAATAGAAACAGAGACCATTTGTGGCCACCAGGTATCTAAACTGAATGAGTGATACTTAAATATCAGTTTTAATTTCTCCTTTCTTTTTTTCTTTCTTTCTTTCCTTCTTCTTCTCTCTATCTCTCCTTTTTTGTTTGTTTGTTTGTCTGTTTTGAAACAGGATTTTCCTATATCTCAGATGACTTGGAATTTGCTGCATAGACTAGTCTGGTCTTGATCTCACGGCCTCCCTCTGCCTGCTGAGTGCTGAAATTAAAAGCATGCCATGCCTAGTGTTCTGTCTAACATATCATAAAAGAATTTACTTATATGTGTCTATAAATATCTACTAGCACTTCTCTATGTCATTCTTTTGTTTTAAAAATGAGTACTTCCTACAATAACTGCATTTCACACCAGAGCCTTTGCATTCCTGTATGTTTCTAACTTTGTGTCCTATAGCACCTGCACTTGGATTACAGATCTCTATATTTGTGATGTTTCTTACTTTTAAAAATATTATGAGCTGAGAGGCTAAAGTGATGACTCAACAGTTAAGGGCACTGGCTGCTCTTGCAGAGGACCCTGGTTCAATTCCCAGCACCCACACGGTGGCTAACAACTGTCTGCCTTTCAGTCCCAGGGGATCTGACACAGTCTTCTGACCTCCATGGGCATAACACAACACAGGTACACTAACACACATGTAGGAATAACACTCATAAACATAAAATAAAAATAATAAAATTTTAACAATATATAAGTTGACAATAACTGTTTTATCATATTAAAAACCTAAGAATTGGTACCAATATTCTTGTCTGTCAACATGAAAACCAAGTATCAGTTCCTATTTGTCAGAGAATTTTAGTTCAGTCTTACAAGTAAACATGTATCTATGTTGCTTAGATAAATGTAATCACTATAAACGTCTCTATGATCTAGGGTTTTTGCTTTTATTTTGAAATGGCAACTTATTTTTTAGAAGTTCATTAAAAACTAAAAATTGGTTCCATGAAAAGAGTCTGCACTCATGGTAACACTGTGCTAGGAGACACCAAGCTGAACAGAGATCTGGGTTTTTCCAAGAAGTGTTTTCTCAATTTGGAAGCTGCAATGGTCAGGTTCATAACAGACAAATCAAAATCACATGAAAATTGGTTAAAAAATTTGGTCCATAATAGCGTGATGAGAAAATAATACTAAATTCTATTGCAAAAAGAAGCTTCCTTGATGAGTGATGCATGGTATACTTGTCTTTAAATATAAGGATCCATATTTAGCATACAGTAAGAAATTTCATTTGGTCTAGAGACATGACAGAGATAACATTTTCTCTAGCATTTATGACCTCTCCAGTCATGAGTATATGGCTATATTTACAGTCTCACCCATGTGTTCCCTCCCACTAAGAGGGCTTTAAGTCCAATTAGATAGCTATTGATTACCCCCCAGATAACAGTGCCACTGCTGCACCAATAGAAGTAGTGTGTCCTGCCAGTTGTTGTGATTATTAGACTTTACAGCTGAGCTGGTCCATTGATTGATTTTTCTCCCTTAGCAGCTTGCATAAAATCTCTAGAACTATGAGAGCGTGTCTTCAGGGAGAAGGCTTCCAGGTCAGAGTTCCACAACTGGTCACACACAGAATGTATGTCTAAGAGATGCCAGCCCTAAGCGACACACCTACAGTGGAACCTCTACATATAAGGTTCATGGAACATAGAGGTACAGGGGTTGAGAGAATCCTAATACACCCCTCAACTCTTACCAGTGAAGCTTCCTTGTACAAAAGCATGTGATGGACCCAAGAAGGGCACAATTGATTTGATTAAGTTTTAGAGAATAAGAGACTTCAGAGTGTATATCCCTGGATAGGGTTCCTATATTAAACCTCACCCACCCATGGCTTAGAGACCATTGTGGCAAAGGGATCTGAAAGATTGTAAGAGCCAGAATTGGTGCAGGAACATAAGGAAACAGAGGCTTTTGGGCTTCTGGGAACTTGCTCATGAACTTGCAGCAATGGTGACAGCATATACAAGACCCATGCTGACCCTAATCAGACAAAAACCAGGCATAGAAAGGAGGAAATGGGCAACAGGCCCCAACCCTAGCCAAGCAACTATTGGCAAATGATTACTGTAAGGTGAGGGATAGTAGATTTTCTTTAAGGAAGAGACTCTAGATAGGCCAACTAGACTCCATGGTTTACACTAAGGGACATCAGGGTACAAATGCTTGATTGGCTAGGACTTAATATATATTACAGAATATCTGAAATCTGGTGGGGGGCTCTCGGGAGATGGGGTATAGGGTCCAAATTTGATTAGGATGTATTATATGACATTCACAAAAACTAAACTTTAAAAGTTGGAGGAAAAAAATACTATATTCTAGACAGTGTGAGGAGACATCATCTTAAATGAAGGAGACAAAGTTTGGGTCAAAAGAGGGAGATGGATCATTTCCAATCTTCCAGGAGTTTCATTTTATGTTAGTCTTTCTTGGAATTAGGACAGTCATAACTTGCAAACACCCTAGGATCAAAAACAATCCTCTGTGGTGAAACATAGAGTTTTCCTGGCTCTTCTTAAATTTTAACACAAAATGTTGAGTCTATGGAGTCCTATGGAAATATAGCAGAAGCTGACCAGAAGATGAGCCATATATTGGAGCTTGCAGACAAGAATTTTTAAAAGTTTTAATGAGTAAATAGAAGAAATATAAAGGAAGCTTGTGAAGTATGTATTTAGATTAATATAGCAAAGAATCACATTTAAGCTCTAGTCTTCAATAGAGTGAGGGAATAATGTAGTTAAGAAATTATTAAAATATCCTTATGGATATTTGAGTTGTCACACTGATATGTAGGTTTATAAAAACAATGTGTTCTAATTTGCCTGCAATTGTTGTGACAAAACACTCTAACCAATACCAACTTGGGGAGGAAAGGGTTTATTTGGCTTACATGTCCCAGGAGGTCATAGTTCATCACTGAGGGAGCCCAAGGTAGGAACTCAGGGCAGGATTCTGGAGGCAGGAGCTGAAGCACAGGCCATGGAGGATCACTGCTTACTGGCTTGCTCCTGCCCATGCTCAACCTGCTTTCCTATACAATATAGAACAACTTTCCCAGAGATGGCACCACCCACAGTGGTCTGGGCCCTCCCACATCACTCCACAATCAAGAAATACCCCATGGACGTGGCCACAGGCCAGTCCAATGGAGGAAATTCCCCAGTTGAGATGCCCCTTACCCCAATATGTCAAGTTGACAAATAAAGCTATCCAGCATGATGTGCCTGATGCGACTAGAAAAACTGGAATGTGGAACACTGAAGAAAACATCACAGATGTGCTACGCATCAAGAAGTGGTAAAATGTGCATGTAATTGGAGTTCAGCATGGAAAGAAAGAACAAAACACAAGCTATTTTGTAAAGACTGCAAACTGTCATTTTCTTAAAGTGCTGAAAGACACAACTCATATATTATAAATTCTTTTCACTGCCAAGGAGAAACACAAGAGTAGACATAACACAATGGCTGGAAATAAAATGCAACGCAGAAATCTTAATGAATCCAGAGAAAACAGATTATTATTCAAAAGGTATAACAGTAAATTGTACAGAAACCTCTTCAACAGAAATGAAGAAACTAGGAGAATAAAAACATATACTATGGGTGAATTACAAAGAAGGATCAGTTTAAAATCTCCCAGGCAACTTGTCAAGATGTTGAAAGAAAATAAGTAAATTCAATAATAAAACATGTTAAAATAAATTAAATAATAAAAAACTTTCCCAGACAATAAATCACGAGAAAATTCATCCCACTGAATTTGTTTTTTTTTTTTTAATTGGCATTTTGGGCAGAAGTAAAGTGATCTAAACAAAGATACATCCAATGACAAAAGTGGAAATCATCAAAAAGTATAAATCAATAGTAATAGTGTTGTGAGGTACTTCACCAGAGAAGACCACTCAGATAAAGTTTTGCCAAATGAAAGTCTTTCTTTAGCTTGCCAGTGACTACACAAGGGTGTCAGAACCCACGTATAGCCCCAAGCCATTGCTAGGGTAAGCTTTTATACAGAAGAAACATGACCAGGTGTGAAAAGTTTAAGTTCTCAAGCTTACATGTGAAGAGCACCCTTAACAATTTCTATTGTATTATGCAACAATTACTATTTTGCAGAAGCAAGCCAAGCATAAACCACAGGAGCCATAAATTTGCAGTTAGCAGGTGCACTTTGGAACATGCTGTCCTGTTCTCAAGACAACTGGGATCCTGCTGATCCCATACCTGGGCCAACTGTCTGATAATTTCAGAGGCTAAAGTCAGCCTAAACTTCAACATGGCATAGCTATGGTCAAGAATGTGCCACATCACAATAGTGTACAAATAGCAATCATGTATTTTGAGATTTAATATGTACACTGTGAGTTTCATGACAAATATAAGGTAAAATACTAGAGTATAAACATAGTACTAACATCTTAATTTTTTTCTCAATGTATATTTTAGTGAATTTTTGTGCATTTCATGTAATACATCTTATATAATACATCTTGGTAATATTTAGACACCCCCCCTCTGTGACCCCCATAATCCCCACTATATTTCATGAATTCTGCAATATATGCTAAGGCCTACTGAGTTAAGTTTGTGTACCTAGATGTCCCTCTGTGTGAACTCATCCACTGGAATCTTTGCAATGACTGTAATAGGTCAATAAGGCTATAAAACCAAACTATATAAGATATTCATTAATGGCAGAAAACTGTTATTTCTCTGACCAGCAATTATGGTTCTAGGTTTATACCCAACAACATGACTATTTTGATAGAGGAATAATGGAAGGCACACTTTTTCTATAAAGAAAAGCAATATTTTGAATTTTGCAGATTTCATGATCTATGTCTCATGTGCTCAACTCTGTAATTGTAGTGTGGACATACAGAGGCCTATGCAATTTAACACATGTGGGTGTCTTCCAGTAGTATTTTATTTGCCAACACAAATGGTTGACAAGGGTTTGTGGATCCTGCAAAAATATTTTAAGAGAAGTCAGTCTTTTCCCTTTCACATTTACACAGACATGTGGGTCCCTTCTCCTTTGAGTGTGTTGGCCCTTATCTCCAGTTTAGATCTTACCGCTGACACGGTTCACTTCTTTACCTTTTGCCTTTGAACTTATCCTATGTTTTTTGCATTACCTAATAGACTGTTGATAAACATGTCTTGAATGGAGGCATGATTAATGAGTGTACATATCTAAGTTTTCCCTATTATCCTCATGTCTCTTTGCCTACAAAACATGCCCCTGAGACCTGCCAGTCCAATGACAATAAGAAAGTCATTGAGAATGCCTAAAAATATATCTGAAACTTTATATGAACTTGTATTATCTTGGTCAAATCCCAAGCTGAACTAGAAACACATAGGCAAGCCATAATTGTTAATCCTATATGACATTGAAGTTTCTTTCTTAATACAAAATTACTACAGCAAGAATTGTTTTAAATACATTATAAGCTACCTAAAGAAATGGAAGATTGCTCACAGCAGCATATTTGTAATTGGCAACATCATAAATACAAATGACTGATGAGAGAAGAGTGAATCAATGAATCTTAATACATATGTACAATGAATCTTTATAATCCAGTTAAGTTTTAAAACAAAATAAAATTTTAGGAATCTCTAAAACAAAACTAGAGGGAAAAAGCCAGATTCAAACATCATATTTTTGTAAATGTATTTAATAATGCTCAAATATCAAAGGAACAAATCCATAGTTTAAGAAAATAAGGAAAGCTAGAGCAAGTGGCTGGTATGGGGTAGCTTTGTAACGGACATCATCTGGTATATGACTGTTCAGCAAGACTCAAGACCTGATGAAGAAGTGTTTCCTCTATGAACATACATCATTTATTCCAATTAATGAGTTAATCTTACTAAATTATTACTTTAAAAAAAACCCATAGATTACATTGTATTGTAATTTTATATATTTGACCAGTGTATAAAAAGGTATAGGCAATGTAGGGGCTGGAGAGATTGCTCAGTGGTTAAGAACACTGGTTGTTCTTGCAGAAGGCCTAGCTTCGAATCCCAGCACCCACATAAGCAGCTAACAACTGTTTGTAACTCCAGTCCCAGGGGATCCAACAGCCTCTTCCGACCTCCGTGGGCATTGCATGACACAGGTACACTTACCCACATGCAGGCAATACACACATACACATAAAAATAATATTTTTTTTTAAAGTATAGACAGTGTATTCAAGTTTCTTACAGAGGGACTGAAAAGATGGTTCTTCTTTAAGATTGCTTTCTGTGCCTCTGGGTTCAGTTCCCAGTACCCACATCAGGCAGTTCACAACTGCCTATAACTCCAGTTTCAGGATATGTGATGCCCTCTTCTGGCTTATACATTCACTATGCACATGTGGTGCATGTACATACACTCAGACATACACATATGCACATAAAATCGATCAATAAATCCTTAAAAGTAAAGTCTCATGGCCAGGCTTGGTGAAGCACATCTTTAATCCAAGCACTTGGGAGGCAGAGACAGGCAGATCTCTGTGAGTTCAAGGCCCACCTGGTTTACATAGTGAGTTCCAGGACAGCTGGGACTACAAGGAGACCCTGTCTCTCATACATAAGAGTTTAATGATCCTAAATCTTCCCCTCTACTATACTGAACCTACTCATCTTCCTGGTCTTGGCATAAAGCTCCTAGTAGAAAAGGATATTTTGCTGTCTCCATAGATCTCACTCTGTCTTATGTTATACAATTATAATAAATTGTGTGAAATGTTCCCTTTGAGCGGGCCCTAAGTCAGCAATAGGCAGTCAAGTTTCTTTATAATGACTCAATAGGTCACTTCTTTATTTAATAATGAATAATAATATTTGATTGTCTAGTTCTAATTTTAGGGAACAATAAATATAGCTGCCGTGAACATCCACATGGGGGTTTCTGTATGGAAACCCCCATAATCTTTCAAACATCTTTGACTGCTTCTATTTTATAAGAAACCCACACACTTTCTACCAAGGTGACTGTACCATTATGCACTTATGCCATGATGAACAGGAGTTCCTGTTGCTCCACATTTGACAAAATTTGGTGTTTATAGTGTTTTGGATATTATGCATTTTGAAAAGCATATGGCAGTTTCAGGTTATTCAAATTTGCAACAGTGATATATGATGTTTGCATCTTCTGTATGTATTACCATCTGCATATCTTCTTTAATATCTCTTCTGACCTTTTTCTCATTATCATTGAGTGTGCCTTTCTTATTATTGACAAATTGTCCCATTTTTGGAGTACATGATATGACTGCAAAGGACCCCACCACAGTAACAAAGTACTGTGTATTAGTTCTTTGTTGTTGCTGTGATAAAATAACATGACCAAAAGCATTTTAAGGAAGAGTTTATTTTGCCTTATGGCCCCAGAGGGTTGAAGCTGGCCAATGACATTTCCATTCTCAGAGAGAGAGAGAGAGAGAGAGAGAGAGAGAGAGAGAGAGAGGAGAGAATTCAAAGCTCACCTCCAGTGACATCCTTCCCACAGCAAGGCTCTACCTCATAAAGGTTCCATAACTTTTCCAAACAGCATAACCTTTCCAAACAGCACCATCAACAGGGGACCAAGTGTTCAAATACATGAGTCTATAGGGTACATTTCTCATTCAAATCACCACATTCAACCTGTGGCACTAATAGGATCGCGGTCATATCATGATGCAAAACACATTTAGTTCAACTTTGAAAGTCCCCATGGACTTTAACAGTCTCAACACTACTCAAAATACCAACGCTGGTTTGTGAACACAGTAAGGCAGAGGCTTCCAGGCCACTAGAGGCTTGCTCATGTGAACCTGTGGCAGTAGTGGCATTGAGCACAGGACTCGTGTCAACTCAATTGAACAAGGACCTAAAGGGATGGTGAGAAATAGGTGGTGGGCCAGCAGTAGATTGAGAACTATTTGAGACTGATTTCTGCTTGTGAGTAAGAGTATGACTTACATATAACCACTGAATGGGCTGACTAGACTCCAGTGGGAGCATTTACATTGAAGAACTTTTGGGTACAAACAGCTGAATGAAGAGGACTCAGCATGTATGGCAGAGTGCATAGGGTTCAGTGGGGGGATGGGGGATTCATGGATGAGGGAGGGGGTCTGGATTTGCATGGGAAACATTGTATGAAATTTAAAAAGCACAATTAAAAAATTGTTTTAAAAAAATCCCAGGTTCTTCTGAGACTCAGGGAATCTACTAATTGTGAACTCCTACCAAATCAAAAAAATAAAACATATTACATACTCCTAACATACAATGACGTAGAATACACATTCCCATTCCAAAGGAAAGAATGGGGGCATAATGAGTAAATACTTAATCAAAGCTAGACTGAAACCCAGTAGAGCAAACATCAGGTGCTATAGCTACAGGTTCAGGAGCCAGAGTGTCAATTTCAAAGAACTTAGTGGCTTGCACCCTCCAGTTTTGCTTCCTGTAACATACATTGCCAAGTTCAGCTGAGATATAGATGAATTCTCACCCCACTGGACCATATTAACAGCAGTTTTTGTATACAACTGCTTTTGGGGAACAGGAACACCCTTAGGGCCTTTTTTACAAGTTGGAGGATTATCTGAGCATGGTCTTGATCTACAGTAACTTTCCTACTTTTCTACTCTTTCTGAAAACTTCATTCATCTTATGAATCAACAGTTTCTAAAACTATTCCAATGCTATTATGGGATATGTGGTAGAAACTGCCTTATTTCATCATTTTTTTTCTTAACATGTGTGTGTTTGTGTGAGAGAGAGACAGAGAGAGAAAGAGAGGGGAGGGGGTTGTGTTTGGAGGCCACAGATCATTGTCCCACATCCTCCTTAACCACTGTCCATTTTACTTTTCCAGATGAGATCACTCACTGACCCAGAGCTTCCAGTGATTTGCCTATCTCTGCCCCACTCCAATCACTAAGGTGATGTCTGCCATCTCCAGGTTTCATGTGGGGGTCAAGGATCCAAACAGGTCCTTGTGCTTGCATGACAGGCCTTTTATTGACTAAGTTATCTCTCCAGCCACTTCCATCCACTCACAGAAGCATTAAAAAGTTACAGGGCAAACAAGCTTGGCATTTTCTACTTCCACAAGTGAATCCACAGCTGTGCTTCTACACCACCATGTCCTTTTCCAGAAATCACTATTGCATACAGGGCTGCAGTTAAGCTGGTTGGGCTGTGGCAAAAGGGTAAACGGGACAGCTACCGCCTCTGGTGTTTGTAGAAAATTCCAGTCTTCTGGATTCTATCAAGAAACTTCTAGAACAGCTCAAATTGACTCCTCTTGTGATTTACTGACAGTGGTTCTGTTTCTAAGGCATTTTACATGAAACCATTTCCTCTACAAATGCAGCCTCTACAACTTTAGCAAACAGAAGTCAAGTAGCAAGATCAGGCAGTATTCAAATTTGTCTTATTTCATCTTGGTTAACTGAAGTCATTTGAATTTCTCCATTTGCATTCTATACACAGTTGAATTCAATATTTTTCATGGGCAGACATTATAAATTTCATTTTAAAATCAACAACTTCATTGAATTATTTACTTTCACTGACAATTCTTAATTTCATTAGTGATTGTGACTGAATGCTCCAACTTTTCTACCTTCCAAACTCGAGGCAAAATAGTGTTCCAATGTAACAATAATGTAAAATTATGCATTCGAGTAAAAATTCACCCACCAATATTATCAACATCTTCACAACACTAAAATCCTATTTTGGTATACTGATATCATAACAATTACCTTGCTTTCCGGATTCCTACTTTGTTATCTCTGTTCTCTTATTTTTGAGAGTCTTATTTTTTGAGAGGACATTTTAGACAGGATCCCACATAGCCCAGGATGGACTTGAATCCACTATGTAACTGAGAATAATCTTGCACTACCCTATCTATCTGATGCTCTGTTCTTAGCATCTTCTTGGACTCTGAACATTTGAAATGAAACATATTGCTTGTGTTTTTCTGAAAAGTCATGTTTTATTTTAGTCTAGTTCAATATGTATTTCTACTGAGACTACATTTGCAATCATTGGTAAATATTCCTTTTGATGGTATTTCACTGAAAACCATCTCATTTTCATTAAAAAACATTAATTCACTTCTATTTAACTTTCAATGTATTTCCCTGTTTTGCATAAGAATATAAACTATGTCTCCTAGAGAGTCCTTTATTCTGAGAAACAAATATATCTTTATAAATAATATTTTAGCTACTTAAAATTTACATCCATTTTTTAACATACTTTTAATGGAAGTAAAAAGACTAGTTCTGGGTGAGAGAAAGCTGGTCTTCTTTAAGGGAGAGATGCTAGATAGGTTGACAAGGCTACAGTGGATGGACTCAGACCGGAAGACATTTGGAGACACAAATTTTATTGAATAGGCCTTAAAATATAGGACAGAATGCATCAAATCTTGCAGAGGGCTATGGGGGATGCATATACAGGGGAAAATATCTAAATATGATAAAGAACTATGAAATTCCCAAAAATTTTAAAAAATAGAAAAGAGAACAGTTTGCATGATATTATAAGAAGCTATGTATTATAATTGTGTTAAAATGATAAAATTATTTCATTTCATTTTCTCCAGTGTTTGCTATTTCTCTAATTCTTTTTTCTCAATCTCCTTGTCTTTATGGCATCGATTAAAATCAGTGAAACTGAAGCTGAAACCAAAGACAATGAGAAAATAATCAGATAAGTAAATGCCATATTGAAGCTCTTAATTTTCAGGAATGACATAAAGTTTTAATGTTCTAAACTCAGTCATTAAGGCACAGAGATGAGCACACTAGAAAATACATCCCCCAACAATATGAAACCGCTAAATAACTCACTGGAAAAATGACCTTTTAGGTACTATATAAATAACTATGTCAGGTAGATATTAGTAAAACAATTAAAATTAAAAAGCCACATATGGATAAAACTACTTTTGGGACATGGCAGCATATTCTTCTCCCCTGGGAAGATCCTAGAATATATTCGTGTCATAATCAGACATTTGTGATTCTTACTTTGGGGCTGCTTTGACTAGAGTTGTTATAAATATTCTTGTCCACATTTTTAGTAAAGGTACTTGTTCAAATTATTCTCTGACTGTATGTGGAAATACAATCTCTGGGTCATAGAATTAAGTTTAGAAAATGATTTCCCAAAGACATCATAGCAACTTGTAACATCCTCGTCATGGTGTGAAAGCGTCCGCTGATCTATGTTGTACCTAATGTTTCTCAGCTTAAAGATTGTTCACTTACTGACTCCATGATGGGTGCTTGTCTTCTGGGTCTTGGTTTAGCATTTATTTAATAAGTAATTAAAATAAACATCTTTTTGCGTTTATTGTCCATTGGGAGTTACAATTTAGAAAGAGTATACTTGTACCTTTGGATGAATTTTAACTAGTTTTCTCTCTTTTGTTTATTACATATATTTATTTATATATTCTTGAATTAGGATATGCATGGATTGCATTCATCATTCGCAATATTCATGTGATCCCTGTCTCAAAGTCATATTTCTATTGTCTGTAATTCATGTTGAAATGATTTTATGTGCTATAACAGAAAATTTTTCAAATTGAGTGATCCACTCCTTCTTGTTAACTGACAAGAAAACCTTAAATCGCTGCAGTATTACTTTTCTTCTTTCCAATATACATGTGGTTTGAGTGAGAAGTGTCCCCTCATAGACTCAAGGATTTGAACATTTAGCCTCCTGTTGGTAGTAGGACTGTTTGTGGAGGTTATGGAAACTTCCATATGCAGAGTCTCGCTAGAGGAAGAGCATTAGCTGGGGCAGCATAGGTTCCATAGCCTCACTCCACTTCCTGTTCTCCCTGTCTGCTTCCTGAATGTAGATGGAATGTGATCAGCCAGGTTCCCGCTCCTGCCTCCATACCTTCTCTGACTGCTCCCTTACCTTTTTCCTCCATGATTGACTCTATCTCTTTGGAATCATAAGCTTAAGTAAACCCTCTCTTCCCTACGTTACTTTTGATTTAGTGAGAGACCCTGTCCCAAAGGAATAAGGTAAAGACTCATAGAACAGAATATTCAAGATCCCCTCTAAAGTTCACAAGCGCATGTGCACACACATATGTAAAAACACACACATTTCCTTTCTGCCTTATGATTTTCATGTATATTTTTCATTGAATTTTGTGGATTTCACAAGAATTCAATAAAAAATTGTCTTCCAAATTTTAACACGCTATATTATTGGCATTATTTAGTTTTAAAACTTTTGTAACCTCCACTGTGACTTCATCTTTGATCTGTTTAAAGTTAATTCCCTTGCATAATTTGGAGTGAACTGGGACTTTCTGTTTTAGTCTTCCCACGGAATTCTAGAGTTAGAGGAGATTTCAAACAGCATGCTACACCATATTCCAGTGCTGACGCTTGTTTATTTTGAGACTTGTGTTCTTCAACTTCTCCTTACCGTTACAACTGCTCCTCGCACTCTTGAAGATTGTGCTTTCTAATTTGGGATTCTGATCTCTATTTTTGATTTTTATCATATCACTAATTGCAATGTTAAAGTAACTTTCATATCTTTGTTTACCTCATTTCTTCACATGCCATTAATAGATATATTATGTTCGCCCCATTATAATTATGTAAAGATTTTCCACTCAGTATGATAGCTGTTATTTACAAAGCAATGGAGAAAGTTACTATGTTTTCTAATGGTTTGGTCCTTGCAAGGCTATATTTTTATTTTTATTCATAGATTTTTGTTTTCTTAAGGTTCTATCATTATCTGTATTTTTATAGGTACGCTTAATCTCCTTGGCTTAATATTTATAATTTGTAATCAGTATATTCCTTAACTCTCAAAAATCCTTTGACGTACTAAGAATGTGTTCTAATAATATGTGTTAGCAAGTGTTTCTTCCACATTTGAGATTTTGGCATTTTCATTTAGAGATTTACTTATTTATGTTACTGACATATGCCTATAAAAGATATCAGTATGTATGAGTTTCAACCTATCATTTTCTATTTTTCTTAAGAGTGCTCCCTTTTCTGTTTTATTGACTTATTTGAATTAATTGGATAATCTCTATTCTGTTTTGCTTTTTTCTTAAAAATGATCACATTTATTTGTGTGTGTGTATGTGTGTGTGTGCGTGTGCGTGTGTGTGTGTGTGTTTGTACATGAGGATGCCATCACACTTACAGATCAAACAGGTCATCAGGCTTAGCAGCATGTTCATTTACCCCCGGAGTCATTCTGCCAGCCCTGTGTTTCTCTCTGAAATTGAAGATTATACCTTTTTTATTATTCCTATAGTTAATCAATAAAGAATAAAACATAGTTTTGTTACATCATAAGATAAATTAGCATTTCACTATTGAGATAACATGAAAGCTTTAATGTGCATTCACTACAACTATACAATTTTATCTTTGGTCTATTGTTCAAGAATTGTTGGTTCTACTTACAGTTTTCAGTTCACAAAGATGAACAGTGATAATGAGGAGGATGCGATGATTTGTGTAGATAATATTGGTCAGGGTTTCTTATGGCATTTCCGCCTCCTTATTCCTCAGTCTTTAATTGTGTGTTTTGAACTGAAATAATTTCCTTTTCAAATGAAGAATTCCCTTCGGTAGGTATTTTTGCATGCTTGTTGCTAACAAATATCCTAAGTGTCTATCTCCCTGGAATGTGAGTGGGTTCTTTCCTTACCTCAAAACTTTTCACTGACAATTATTTAGTTAAGCACTTTTAAAGGCCAGCTCTAAAGGAAATTTGGTTTTTCAGCATAATTAAAATGGTGGTATTAATTTTCACATAATTTTATAAATTGCTTCTCCTCAAAAAAAAATTGTGTGTCTGTCAAGAAATTGCTCACTGAACTTAGAAAAAATTATTTTCTGTATTTGAGGCAAATAATGAATAAATGAAGAGTCCTGGAAGGAAAAGGAATATAGCTCTCCTTGGCTGTCCAGGAGCCCTCCACCCAGTGAGTCAAGAAGGTGGTAGATCCACAGGGAATCTCAGGAGCAGTCAGCGACTGAGGTAAAAGCACATTCCAAAAGTCATATATAATCTCTCTGCCATTATCTGATAATACGGCTTTCTTTCCTCTTTAACCAATCTTATAAAATTTTGGCCGAGAGCCTGTTACTGAATATTTATCTTGAGAAGCTTTTAAGAAAAGACCCTGAAGATGTAATTTCTAGTTCCTGTCATAAATGGAGGTAGAAATGGAGAAAATAATACTCAGTTACTTTCAGAAAATCTCGTATGGTAAGTTTCTCTTGGTTACACAGGTGCTGTATTCTTTTCCGAGGCAGCATCTCTTGTGTCATTATGCAGCTCCTTTTTAGAGTGATAGATTCAAATAAGTCTTTGTCTTATTATAACAGGATGATTAAAGACATACATGTGTTTATTTTATAAGGAACTTTAAAGCTTGAATTGTACCTTCAGACCCATAAAGAATATATGATAAGGTTCACATGTGTGAGAGAATAAATTGTGAATTACATGACTGAAAAAAAATAATTTGAAATATTCACATTGATAAATGTTAAATGTGAATGGAGATTCTTATACATGTGGATTTATAGACCAAGAGCTGATGAATAAATATGTAGAAGGTTCCTCAGGAGTAATTAGAGCAAATGTGTTTACATTAAAATACTTTCAAAGTAAACAAGGTAATTACCCATTTTTATGTCATTAACATTTTCTATCTGTATACCTTCTTTCATGTCAGAATATTTAAAATTCTACATTGCTCAAAGTCTAAGGAGAAATGTCAGGGAAAGATGACAGGTGCTTCTTGATAAAATTAACCACAAGCTCTATACAAAGTTCAAAAAGGAAGACAGAACCGGTGATTGACTTATGCAAGATGGGCAAAGAAAACGAGGGAGAAAATGATGAGTCCAAAAACGTCATCAATTTGCAGTGGCTACATGCACACCACAGGTGGATTGTACAGGTGAAAAATGTCCCTTTACTGGTGTTCTCTACATTGTTTTATTTTATTGTTCCATTTTATAAAAGTTTGTATTGAATTAGAAAAACATTTATTGAGTCTCCATATTTCATAAAACAGTTCTTAATCAAACATAGATCCCCTCCCCCATCCAGGCACCCCACCCCCCACCAGATCTCGTGCATTCCACCATACATGTTAAGTCCTGTCAGGTCAAACATTTGTAACCAGATGTCCTTCGGTGCAAATTCATCCACTGGAGTCTAGTCAGCCCATCTAGAGATCATTGGCAAGACCTCTTCTCCCTCACACTACGTCCCCAAGCTAGTACTGACCCACTACCCATTCCCTCGCTCCACCCTATGTCCTCGTCTAATTGAGTTGGCATGGGTCCTGTACTCGACTTGATCAAATTTAGCCTCCCTCCCATGTCGGTTCCCCTCCTATAACCCCACTGCTGGATTTCATGTAATATGTTATACATATTAGTGGTTGTTGATTCAAGTTTGTGTCCCCAGATATCCTCCCATTTTCATCCATGCACCCACTGGAGCCGGGTTAACCTATCAAGCATCACACCCTTAAGGAAAAGCTACTCTACCTCTCCCAGGAGTTATGGGGTGCCTATATTTCCTCAGTAAAGGCTGGGGCTTCTTCCCCACTTCTCTGCTGAGATTGTTTTCTGGCTTGAGCTTGCTGGATCTCCATGCTGCTGCCATCACTGTAACTTTGTATGAGCAGATTCCCAACTGCCTGGAAAACTCTATTTCCTTGCAGTCATCCACTACCTCCAGTTCTTACTGTTTCCACCTCCTCTTCCACAACAGTCCCTGAGCCTTGGGTAGCAGAGGTTAAATATAAGTGTCCTATTCAGGGATAAGCACTCTACGGTTTCCTTTTCTCTGCAGTTTGGCCAGTTCTAGCTTTCTGGGTTACTCATCATCTATTGCATAAGAAAGCTTCAGTGGTGAGAATTGAGAGACACATTAGTATTCTTTCCATTCCCTGTTATGCTATGTTCCCTGAGCCTGATGTGTAGAGGTTGCATTGCAAATATGTCACTTAGGACTACATGCCTCACAGATACTTATTCTCTGTATTTGACCTTTTGGGAAACTATAATAGTCTCTATCTGTTGCTTCTTTGATGAGTCATGAGAGGTACACTTGTCTGCAAATGTAAGGATAAATATTTAGAATACAATAAGCAATTATGTTGGTCTCAATGTGACAAAAGTAGGTTTCTCTGTAGTTTCTTTGACCCACCAGCCATGTGTATTTGGCTATGTTTACAGTCCCACACATGATTTGCCTCTCATTGAGGGACATTAATTCCAATTAAGCAACTGTGGATTATCCCCAAGATGAAAGCACTAATACTGTACCAGTAGGGACAGCTTGCTGGGCCAGTCATTGTTGTGATTCATGGACTTTACAGCTGGATGGCATCGTTGGCTAATTTTCTCCCTTGACAGTTTACAAAGTACCTTCTGATACTATGGGGGCTAGTCTTCAGGGAGGGGCTTCCAGTTCATTTCCAGCTTGATTGCTTCAAGTCCTTTGTCCAAGATATGCTCTGTCTTCAGCAATAGGGTTTTACCTTCAAGTTCTGAGAGGCAGTCAAGAGCTATGGCAATGCCCCGTACTATTTTGGGAGTCTCTTGCACTACCCTCACCAACAACTCAAAGGAAGGTTTCCTCTGCCTGACATTGTGTTTGTTGTTATGTAGACTTCAGGACTCCTGTACAGATATTGTACATATATTTTTCAGTAGGCTTTTGAGCCTTAACTTTTTCAGCC
Source organism: Nannospalax galili (assembly GCF_000622305.1). Classification (NCBI taxonomy): domain Eukaryota; kingdom Metazoa; phylum Chordata; class Mammalia; order Rodentia; family Spalacidae; genus Nannospalax; species Nannospalax galili. The sequence continues at coordinate 6,259,326 of NW_008340872.1, read as the reverse complement.
CCCCACCAAGTGTTATTTATCACCCTTAACCCTCCCTATACCCTCTCCAGTTAAAGTATTTCCTATTTTCTACATTTCCTCCTTGATTACACCTGTCTCCTCCTATACCTCTCCCTTGAGATCCTTCTTCCTCTTTTCCCCCATGGTTCCTTTCACTTTCCTGTCTCCTCTGGTTATATCAGGATGGATCCTCACATCCAAGTATTTAAAGCTAGTATCCACAGAAGAGAGATAACAAAACTCACTTGTTTTTCTGAGTCTTTGTTACTTCACTTAGCATAACAGTTTCTAGTTTCATCCACTGACTTGAAAATTCCATAATTTCATTTTTCTTTACTACTGAGCAGAACTCTATTGTGTACATGCACCACATTTTCATTACACATTCATTGGTTGAGGAATATTTACATTTACATTGCTTCCGTTTCCTAGCTATTGTGAAAAGAGCAATTAGCATGCTGATCATGTATCTCTGCAGAAGGATAGTGAGTCCTTTGGTTATATGCCAAGACTGCTATACCTGAACAATATAATAGATTTATTTTAGCTTTATAAGAGTTCTCTACGCTGATTTCCACAGTGGTTGTATGAGCTTACAATCCCACCAGAAGTGAATGAGAGTTCACCTTTTCCCACATCCCCACCAGCTTTTTCGTGTCATTTTTTCTTTTGATTTTAGCCACTCTGACTGGGACAAAATAGTTTTAACCTGCATTTCCCTAATTACTAAAGATGTTGAATACCTTTAAAGGTATTCTTAACCATTTTAGTTTTGCTTTCTTTATATATATATTTTTTTATTTTACGTGTATGTGTATATTGCCTGCACGTAGGTAAGTGCACCCGTGTCATGTAATGCCTACAGACATCAGGAGAGGCTGTCAGATCCCCTGGGACTGGAGTTATGGGCAGTTGTTAGCTGTCACGTGGGTCCTGGGATTTGAACCTGGGTCTTCTACAAGACACCCAGTGTTCTTAACCCATGAGCCATCTCTCCAGCCCCCCATTTTATTTTTTCTTCTGAGAACTCTCTGTCCAGATCCATAGTTCTTTTGTTGTTGTTTTGTTTTGATTTTGTTTTTAGTTTTTTACAGTTTGATCTTTTTTTGAGACAGGGTCTGGCTGTAGCACCAGCTGGCCTGGAACTGATTATGCAGACTAGGCTGGCCTTGAGCTCACAGAAATTCGCCTGCCTCTGCCTCCTGTGTGCTGGGATTAAACGGTGTGTGCCACCACACCCGGATACAGTTCATTTTTTAATTGTTATTTGTTTTCTTGATTCTTTGTTGAGTTCTTGGTATATTCTGGGTATTAATCCTCTGTCAGACGCAGAGCTGTTAAAGCTTTTCTCCCACTCTGTCAGCTTCCTCTTCAGTCAATTTGTTGTTCTCTTTGCTGTACAGAAGCTTTTTAGTTTAATGAGTTCCCATTTGTCCTATTGTAGACCTTAATTCCTGAGCAATCGATGTCTGATTTAAAAGGTCCTTTCCCGCACCTGTATCTTGCGGGACACTGCCAGTGAGGTCTGTGATCCATTTGTATCTGACTTCTGTGCAGGAATATAGACCTGTGTCTAATTTCACTTTTCTTCATGCGGAGATTCAGTTTTCCCAGCCTCATTTGTTGGAGATCCCATGTGGTAGCCTGATACACACCAAAGGTAGACTTGTATAGGTGAAAAATGTTCCTTGATTAGCATTTCCTACATCTTTGAATATTTAAAAACATTTATTATTTTTATGCTGATGAATGAATTTTATTTTTCATTTTTCTATAACATTATAATAGCACATGACATAGTAATTCAGCATACAGTATAAATTACCTTAATTCCTCGGGCCTAGGGACTATTTTGTTAGGGAAATTCTTTAAGTTAGTAACATTTTTGTTTATTATTTAAGAATGTCATATAATTTTCTTTGATCATATTCAGATAGTATTCCTCAAATATTCTTAGGTGTGGGTCCATCCTTTGGAGCCTGGAAAACTTACCCCATGCTACACCGTGAAAGAAAACTGACACTCTGTCTCCCCACAGCCAACAATTGCCAGTATTTCCTTCAGATAGGACTGGGGCTACTTGATCGTCTCACTGCTGGGTTTGTGTCTGACTAGGGCTTGCACAGGTTTTGTGCACGCTGTCCCAAGCACTGTGGGTTCATCTGCTGTGTCTGGAAAACAGTGTTTCCTCATATTCAGCCACCACTGCTGGCTCCTATAATCTCTCTGCCCCCTCTTCTGCAATTGATCCATGAGTTTTGGAAGGAGAAAGTGTGTTATAGGAGTTCCTGTTAGGGCTGAACGCTCAGTCTCTTCTCTGCATCTTTTCAAGTTTTGGATCTCTGTGTTAATTGTCACTTGATGAATGGAAAACGTCTCTTGTGAGAACTGAGAGGTGCATTAAAATATGAATAAAACAATGAATCCTTAGGAGTTGATTCAATACTATGTCTCTTTAACAGAATAGGAGTAGTGCATTCCCCTCTCTAGCCGGTGACCCTGCTAGCCACAGGTTCCTGGCCATGAAAATAGTGCCAGGTACGGGCTGCACCTTGTGAAGATGGCCTTGTATCCGATCAGAAAGCTGCTGGTTACTCCCATTAGTGCCACTACTTCGTGAGAGGGCGTGTCTTGTCAGGTCAGTGGTTGTTGCAGCTCATAGGTTCACAGATGAGTAAGGTTGGTGTTTACTTTTCTAGTAGCATGCCGAGCACCTTTCAGCACTATGAAATCTAGTCAGTAGAGAGGAAGCTTTCAGGTCAGCACAGCTTGACCTCTCTGTGTTTGTTCTATGGCTCACAGATATAACTGTCTTCAGCAATAAGGTCTTACTGTCAAATTATGGAGGGCAGCCTAGAGCAGTGCCAACAGCCAGCACTTTTTAAGGGTCTAAGTGAGGTTACCACCCCTGCTAGACAACTTCACAAGGGAGGGGCCCCCTTCCTGGCCTCAGTGAACATTGCACACATGGGTGCAATAAAAATATGCAGGCAAAACACTCATACATGTAAAACAAAAACAAAAAGAATAAAAGGCAATGCTATGGCCTTCTCATTATATTCTCAGATGTCACAGAATTCTCAGTTGTTCCAATACTAAAAATCTCACTGGATTATGGTGGTGGCTGCTCTATTAATCTACTATAAAAATACTTAGTAGACCTTTTGTAATTAATGAGTATTTTTTGCAATGAATTCTCTGCAGGGTAGCCCACCTTTCTCTCAAGGCCCTCAGGGCACCTATAAGAAATCAAACTGTAAGACAGACTCCTTTTCAGATTTACCATTGTGGTTCAACCCCAACCAGCACGACAAATCTACCAATGTGATGTCATTATTGATAAAAGCAAAAGCTAGTTTCATATTAAATGTTATTCCTATCAAAATTTCAATGACATTGTTTATAAAAATGGAATAAAAATAACCTGAGAATTCATATGCAACCACAAAAAGATCTGCACAGCATGCAACCCATAGAGTGAAAAGATGATGTGTACAAACATTAGGTAAATATGTCAGCTGCAGAAATAATATCTAAGTTATTATAAGGAAAGAATAAAATGAAAGTAACTCGAATTAAAATGGACAGAGAATTAGAATAGATAATCATGAAAAGGAAATATACAAGATGAGCTGGAGAGATGGCTCAGTGGTTAAGAGGCCTGGCTGTTCTCTCAGAAGACCAGGGTTCAAATTTCAGCACCCACATGGTGGCTAACAACCATCTGTAACTCAAGTGCCAAAGGATCCAATACCTTCTTCTGTCCTCCGCAGGCACTGCATGATGTGGGTGTACTTATACACATACAGATATAACACTCATACACATAAACAATAAAAATAAATTAATAAAAAGGAAATATACAAATAACTAACATAAAATAATGTTTTATTTAATTAAAATCTTGGATATGCACATCAAGTTCAAAATAAGATTCAATCCTACAACTTCTGAATAGCTTCAACAAGAAAGAAAAAGGTATATGTTACAGAGCAATGGAGATGAGAGAAACGTTCTACATTAGTGCAATATGAATTGATACAGCAATTACAGACATCACTGCATAGATATCTCCCTTCAAGTATACATACATGCAGAAATCATGCTCTTTTGATTTGAAGTAGAAAATAGTAATATTTGATCTCAAAGAAATATCAGTACCACCAAACCACTGTGATATTATTAATGATAGCAAGATAAGTAAAAAAAACATCTGCACCTTTTCTCTTTCTGTCATCCCAAATCAACCACACATGAGACCAGTTACACACAAAACACAAAAATACATGCCACATTTATAAGAGTTGTTTAATAAAACTATAATAAAATATTTTAATTAGTAGTTATTTATTAACGCACACATTTTACATGAAAGTCAAGAGACCTACAGGATGACATTTTAAAGCACATTATTAGGTTAATGCAGAAATTCTCTACAAGTTCCCATAAAGTTTAATTGATGATGAGGAATCAGATGGGCATGTTGCATTTCATTTATTCCTCAGATAGTTTAGAATGTTGGAATTTTTGAAGATATTAAAGAATCCATAATGTGAAGAAGAATGTAGGAACTTGTAGTAATTCACCAGGTTGCAACTGACAGGCTGAGAAGCCATAGCAACTGCTCAGTAGAAACCATAAGACCAGTACCTTCCACAGCACTGTGGGTGACAGCACCAGTAACCATTGCCACCATAACCACCATAGCCACCATAGCCACAGCCCAGGCCACAATTGCTGTAGCTCAGGCCTCCATAGTAGTTGTCATGGTAACACATGGTGTCATGATTGGACTATTCAGTTGAGGACAAGCAGTAAGTTCTTGAGTCTGGATGTTGCGATCTGCTAAGGGCCTTTTATACACCTGGGTCAACTGGTACTCCAGCATCACATATCTCACCTCTCTGTTTCAGAAGACATCACAGGTGCCATGATTTAGTGGACTTACAAGGTGGGCATAACTGAGATAGCTATGTTCTTATGTCAGGATTCCAGGGTCAAATCACATGATTTAAAAAATTGCTTTATTTTTTATTTTATGTGCATGTGTGTATTGCGTGAAAGTGCACCCGTGTCATGCAATGCCCACAGAGGATGGAAGAGGGCGTCAGATCCCCTGAAACTGGAGTCTTATTTCTTCAGGAATGAATCTCATCTGGAAGTATGTATTTCTTGAGTCTTCTCATGAAGAAAAAGCTACTTAGAGCTTATTTACACAAACTCTGAGCAGATTCCTCCCCCCAAAATTCATAGCAGTAACTTATGATACTGAAAATTTCATTAGCAGCCAAAAGTATTTTATCTAAAGAAATATCTACATTACCAAATCCACTGAGACATTATTTGCAATAGAAAATAAATAGAAACTACCAAAATTCTTATCAATGGATGAATGCTTATTTATCAATAGCATTTTTATTCTTTTTGAATTCAGTACAATGTATTTTGATCATATTCAGATCCTCTTATACCCCATCAACTCTCATATATACCATGCTGACATATGACCCTCAGTTTGTGTCCTTTATTGCTTTTTAAGGTCTATCCAGCCTAATTTGTGTTCCAAAAAGTGTCTTTGTGTGTGTCCATTCCCTAGAACCTAACCAACCTAAAAATGGACTCTCCTCTTCTAGTAGCTATCAGGTCCAAATATTTCTTCAGCTAGGACTGGGGCTTCTTGTATACCACAACTACTCCATGCTGAGATTTTTGTCAGGCTTAGGCTTGTCAAGGTCTAGTACATGCTATCATAAGCACTAATGTTTGATTTGTGCAAATGCCCTGTTCTGTCCGAAAAACATCATTCCCCTGTATTCATCTGTGACCTGTGGCTCTTACAACCATTCTGCTTCCTCTTCTGAGATGATTCCTGAGCATCAGAAGAGGGGTATGTAAACTAGGTGTCCTGTTTAGTGCTGAGCACTCTGAAGTGTCCTAGTCTCTGTATGTTGACCCACTGTGAGTCTCTGTGTCAGTCACCATCTGATGTAGAGAGAAGTTTCTGTAATGAGAGTTGAGAGATGCACTAAAGAAACATTTCCTTCTTCTTTTCCCTCTTCCTCTCCCTCACTCCTCCCCTACTTCTCCACAAATACCTACACATACGTAACCCAGGAGACATAAGTATATAAACATATACCCCAAATTGACAGAGAGTATTTAATAAAACAGAAAGAACTAAATATATCCAACAAAATAGTTTAAGTCATAACTTCTTACATTAAAATTGAGAGAACTGAATCACATTTTTATAGCATTGACAGGTTATAAAAAGGAGACAGTGTAGTCCTTTTTTGTAACATCACGGGATCCAGCTGAAGATGATGAGATGAGGTGAGATGAGATGGCCATGCTGCATTTCTTTTACTTTTAAAGATATTTTAGTACAATGAAGAAATTTAAGAGTTAATATTGTGAAGAAACTTGGAGGCAATTCCAGTGAAACAACAGGTCAGAGCCAACAGGCTGGGCAGCTGTAGAAGCTCCTCAGTAGAAGCCATAGGACCAGTACCTTCCGCAGCACAGAGGGCGGCAGCACCTACAGCCATAGCCACCACAGAGACCACAGCCACCATAGCCACCATAGCCACCATAGCCAGAGCCAGAGCCAGAGCCAGAGCCACAGCCTAGGCCACCATAGCCATAGCCCAGGCCTCCATAGTAGCTGCCATAGTAACACATGGTGTCAGGAGAGGACTGTTCAGTTGAGGACCAGCAGTAGGTTCTTGAGTCTGGATGTCTCCATCCACCAACGGCTATTTATACACCTGGGTGTTTGTCTGAGAAACCACAGATATTGCAGTGTCACACATCTCACCTCTGTGCTTCAGAAAACACAGGTGTCTTGACTTACTGAACAAACAAGTCCTGTAAAACAAACAAGTCCTGTAAAACAAACAAGTCCTGTAAAACTGAGATATTTGTGCTCCTGTGTCAGGATGCCATGGTCAAATCACCTGATTTTAAACTCACTCTTGGTTCAAGTTCCCAGACTGTAGACCATTCTCTACTTAGTTTATTGACTACATTACACTTATTCTGTCATATGATGTAAATCATTAAAATGCGTATCTCCATTTTACTTTCGTTTTCCATTTCCTGTCCCTCCTCAGTAACAAAGTCTTTGTGTTTTCTTTCCTTTGGAGTGAATCTTACCTGGGGAAGTATGTTCTGTGAGTCTTGCTAATGGAGTATTAGCTACTTATTGGTTATATTACCGGTACCATGGAGGCAAGTTGCCATCGTACATGAATATTTTTAGTTATATTCCTAAGCTTATTGCTTTTTATGTTGTTTTAAAATCAGCATAAAAATAATGATGATTTATGAACATGCTCCATGTTTCTGTGTGAGAACTTGTGAAAAGTGCTGTAGATGTAACTGTGACGTATATTATGGTGAAGTGGGTGATTCAACCTCAACTTCTGTGAATCTATGTATATTTAAAATTGGGGTCAGATGTGCTGTGACAAATCATTTTGCAGATAGTCACTTTAAAAGTTTGCACAAGGACTAAGGAGATGGCTTAGTGGATAAATGCAAAGGCTATGTAAGCGTGAGGACCTGAGTTCAAATCTCCAGAACCCAAAAAAAAGTAGGACATAGGCAGACGCCTATGCACCAGTACTATGAGGGACTGAGACAGGAGTATCACAGGGGCTTGCTGGTTGCCAGGGTAGCTTCATGTTAAATGACACTCCCTAACTCAAAGAGTACAGATAAAGCAAGGAGCAAGATACCAAGTGTCTTCCCCTTAACTCTGTACCACACGCACACGCACACACACACAGACGCACCACAGTTTAAGGATAATTTCCAGGGCTATGCTTCATTATTAGAATGTCAGTTTAGCATGGACAGAATGCTAGATGCCATCCTGGTACTTTACCCTCTACCCGTCTCCTATAAAAATATATAAGGAAAAATTATTTGCTTCATCTCAGAAATAACTGAATATGATTCAAAAGCACAGGGAACAGAGGGGAAAATAGATACATTTGTTTCTGGCCAACTAAGAAGGTTCTGCAGAACAGGACAAGCAGCAGTGTGAATAGACAGTCACTTTGAATAATGGGGCATGAACAACCAAAATTTATATGGAACATCTACAACAAAACAGCATAAAGAAAATAAAATGATGGCAAAATGAGCAGAGATTAGAACAGACACTTTTTCAAAAGAAACCCCAAATAGCCGAAGGGTAAAATAATCCTCT
>NW_008340872.1:6243079-6250943 GCF_000622305.1 Nannospalax galili | reverse complement strand
CCTACAGTTGTCAACAAAATGGCTGCAATAGAAAGAAAATTAGAGACCACACAAAGGAAAGAGAACCTAGTACATTGCTGAGATGTGCGTTATCACAGACATCACAGTAAACATTCAGGAAACTCTTCCCAAAAATTCTAACACTGACTTATGATACTTCCGAAACTTTATTTAGCAAACAAAAGCATTTTTATCTCAAGGAAATATCTACATTACCAAATTTATTGTGCTATTGTTCACAACAACAAAGATACAAAAACAACCAAAATGCCTATAGATATATGAATGCATATTTTCTAACAATATTTTTATTGACTGTGAATTTCATATAATGTATTTTAATCATATTTAAATCTAATTCCCCATCCCTCCTCAGATCCATCACCTCCTAAGCTCCCTCTCTTCATGCCCTCTATTAATTTTTTTAAGGTTTATGGAGTCTAATTAGTGTTCTCCAAATGCTTTTGTGTGTGAATCCACCCCTGCAGTCTGGTCATCCTACCTGGCATCACATTCTTAAAGAAAAGTGACGCTCCCTCTCCTGGTAACTATCTATTGCCAAAAGTTCCTCAGCTAGTGCAGGGGTCTCTTGCTCACCTCCTGGCTCCACAGCGGGTTTTGCTATGACTTGGGTTTGTATGAGTGATGTGTGTGCTGTCACATGTGTAACTGCCCTGTTGTGTCCAGAAAACACAGTTTTCTCTTATTTATTTACCATCTCTGGCTTTTAAATTTTTCTTCCCCTTATTCTAGAGTGAACACTGAACCTCAGGAGGAGAAGGTATGAAACACTTGACCCATTTAAGGCATAGCACTCTGAAGCCTCTCATTCTCTACATGTTGACAAGTTGTCCATCTCTATTAATTGCCATCTTGTGTAGGACAAAGCTTCTGTGGTGAGAGTTGAGAAGTACATTAAAGGAAATGTGTCCTTCCCTCTCCATCTTCCTCAGTCCACTTATTCCCACACAACCACACGTGTAAAACCAAGCAAACACCAATATTTAAAAATACATCCCAAATTCATGGAGATTGCTTAATAAAATTATAAGAATTTAGTATTTTCAATGAACTAGTTTATTTGAAAGTTTTTGTCTTTACATGAAATATGAGAACATGGCTGGACCATATTTTACAGAGCACTGTAAAGATAGTGTAAAATTTTGTGTAAGTTACCACAAATTCTAATTGACAGTGAGGATCTAAGAAGGGCATGCTACATTATTTATTATTTATTTTAGTATAAATTAGAATTTTGAAGAAATTTAAGAATGCCTAACACGATAAAAGTTCTAGGCACATTTAGCAAGTCTGTATGATAAAGCCAACAGGTTGAGTAGCTGGAGAAATTCCTCAGTAGAAGCCATAGGACCAGTACCTTCTACAGCCCAGTGGGCGGCAGCACCTGTAGCCATAGCCACCATAGAGACCACAGCCACCATAGCCACCATAGCTACCATAGTCACCATAGCCACAGCCATAGCCACAGCCTAGGCCACCATAGCCATAGCCCAGGCCTCCATAGTAGCTGCCATAGTAACACATGTTGTCAGAAATGGACTGTTCAGTTGAGGACCAGCAGTAGGTTCCTGAATCTGGATGTCTCCATCCGCCAAGGGCCTTTTATACACCTGTGTGGCTATCAGGGAAACCACAGGCATTGCAGCATCTCACATCTCACCTCTGTGCTTCAGAAAACATCACGGGTGCCAATTTAGTGGACAAACAAGGCCGGCATATCTGAGATAATTGTGCTCCTGTGTCAGGATGCTGTGGTCAAATCATTGGGTGTTTCCCATGAAATTCTGGTTCTATGTACAAGAGTCTGCCACATTCTACATGTGTTTTATTGAGTACATATGACCTAATTCTGTGGTAAAACTAAAATCATAGCATGGTTTTCTCCTTAGATGTTTGTTTTCAGCACTCCACAGGCAAACGATCTTGGTGTGTTCTTTTGCTTGTTTTGTTGTTGTAGAATAAACATCATCTGCATTTTCTCGTATTGAACCAAATGCCTGACAATTGCAACGTAAGGAAGGAACAGGGTACTTTGCTCACAGTCCTGGCTACACTCCACTGTGGGGGAAGTCGTAGCTGCAGAAGCATGAAGCACTTGACCACATTTTATCCAAAGTCAGAAGCAGAGAGAGAATACTCGGCTTGTTTCTCCTTTTCTTCAGTCTGGAACCACGGGCTCTGACATGGTGTCACCCACATTTTGGGTAGCTCTTCCAACCTCTGTTTACAAAATCTATAAAATCCCTTACAGAAATACCCACAAATGTGTTTCCATGCTGATTCTAAGTTCTAGCCTGTTGGCAATGCAGATAAACCATCACAGGGATGGAGGGTGATGATGAGTGTAATAAGAACAAAGTAAGTAAAATCACACCGAGGCATGACTTTTTCATAATGAATCCCATTACTTTGAATAATAACTTAAAAACATAAATTAATTAAATAAAAATTATAAATCTCATTTAGAGGCATATATTTTCTGAATCTTGCTCATGAATAAATAGTCTTGTAAATAATTATGGATTTTTTCATCTGGTCAAAATTAAAAACTATGTAAATATATTTGAATTATTCTAAACATATTCTTTCATAAATGAATTCTATTTTTGGAATTTATTCCATTTCTGTGCTAGTACCATGTAGTTTTATGGCTATGACTCTCTAGTTTCTTTGAGATCAGGTGTTGTGTCATACAGCATAGTTCTTTTGCTTAGGATTGTTTTGAGTATCAGGGGCTCCTGTGCTTTCCTACGATTTTTATCAGGGCTCCTGTGCTTTCCTATGATTTTTAACATGTGCTGTCTAGGTCTCTTAAGAATATAATACCATGCGATATCTGAACATGAGTGCATGTGGACAGCTGAAGGCTATATAACAAGAAATGCAATGTCAGACAGGAGAAACCTTCCTTCCAGTTGTTGGTCAGGGTAATCCAAGAGACTCCCCAAATTACACAGCCTAGTGCCACAGCCCTTGATTACTTCACAGAACTTGAAACTTAGATCCTATTCTTAAAGACAGGACTTACTTCAGACACAGGACATTGTGCATTGTAGCTAGACCTGACTTGGAAAGCTTCTCTCTGAAGACTAGCCCTCATAGTTCTAGAGGATACTACACAAGCTACTAAGGGAGAAAATCAATCAATGGTCCACCTCAGCTGTAAAGTCTAATAACCAAAATAAATGGCACATCGAACTATATCTACTGGTGCATTAGTGGCACTTTTATCTAGGGGTTAAGGAAGAGCTATCAAATTGGAGTTAAAGCCCTCTCAATGGGAGGGAACTCATGGGTGGCACTGTAATGTAGCCAAATACACATGGCTAGAGAGGTCATAGTTCCTAGAGAAAACCGTACCTCTCTGTCATATCTCTAGACAAATGAATTTTTTTACTGTATGCTAAATATGGGTCCTTATATTTACAGACAAGTATACCATATACTACTCATCAAAGAAGTACACTTCTTTTTGCTACAGATGGAGGCTATTACAGAGTTCCACAACTAGTCACACAGAGACTATATGTCTGAAAGATGCCCAACTCTAAGTGACACATCTATAGTGGAACCTCTATATCTAAGGCTCATGGAACATAGTGAAACAAGGGGTAAAGAGAATACTGCACATCCCTCAACTCTCACCAGCGAAGCTTGTTCATACGACAGAATATGATGCATACAGAAGACCACAAGTGGCTGTGGTTTAGAGAAGGAGAGACTGCAGAGTGCATGTCCCAGGATAGGACTCCTATATTAAACCTCACCCACCCATGTCTCAGGGACCATTGTGGAAAAGGGGGCAGAAATATTGTGAGAGCCAATGTTGGTGCACAAACATAAAAAAAACAGGCATTCAGACCTCTGGGAGCTTGGTCATAGGATCTTGAAACAATGGTAACAGTATGCACAAGAACCATGCTGACTCAATCAGACAAAAAACACCATAGAACTGAAGAAATGGGCAGCAGGCCCCAACCTTAGCCAAGGAAATACTGGCAAGTGATTACTGTGGAGTGAGGGAGAGTAGATCTTTAAGGGAGAGAGTCTAGATAGGATATCTAGAGAGTCTAGATAGACTCCAGTGGATGAACTTGCGGCAAGGCACATCTGGGTAAAATGCTTGATTGGACAGTACTTAACATATAAGACTGAATGCATGAAACCTGATAGGGAGGCTGGGGGGACACAGAGGGGAATTGTGATCTAAATTTGACTAAGATCTATTACATGAAATGCCTGAAAGTCAATAAAAGTATATATTAAAAAGTATCAGGAGAAATTGGAACTCTTACATTCCTTTGGTGGAAATGTCCAACAATCATTATTTTAGATAATAGCTTGAAAATTCTGCAAATATTAAGTAACTGCAATCTGTAACCTTCAGATTGTACCCAAGAGGAATAAAAACAAATATGAACATAAAGAGGGGGGAAAGTATTTAGTTGGAATTTCCAGAAGAATTACATTAAATCTTTACATTGTTCTACAAAATATAGCCATCTTCACATTATTAATTCTGCCAGTCAATGAGCATGGGGTACCATTCTTTCTCCTGGGGTGTTCTTCAAATTTATTTCTTCACAGAAAATATATGAAACTGGTCATCATACTAAGCAAGAAATTCTGGACTCAGAAACAAAGCAGCTGGGCTGCCAAGATGGCTCAGTGGATGGAAAGCACCTGCTGTGGACCTGAGGTCCTGAGCTTGATCCCAAGAATCCACATGGTAGGAGAGAATCAGATTTCCCAGCTTTTCCCTGACCTCCATAATACGTACTGTTGCAAAATCAGACCCCTCTCCCAGCACAAATGCAGAGAAAATAAAACAAAGGATAATAAAATGTTTTAAGAATACAGACAGATATCACATAGGCAGTGACTCCAGTTAGGCTGACTAGACTCCAGTGGATGAACTTGAACTGAAGGACAGCTGGCACAAGTGTTTGACTGGATAAGACTTAAGGTATATGACAGAAGGCATAAAATCCAGTAGGGGGGGTAGGGTGTGGATTTCTAAATTTGAGGAGGAGGTCTAAATTTGATTAAGATATGCTATATAAAATGCACAAAAACTCAATAAAATATTTTATTTATTTATTATTTACTTTTTGTCTTTTTGAGACAGGTTCTCCCTGTAGCCCCAGCTCCCAGCAACTCACTTTGTAGATCAGGCTGGCCTCAAACTCACAGAAATCCACCTGCCTCTGCCTCCTGAGTGCTGTGGTTACAGGCATGCACCACCACACCTGGCTTTCAAGAAAATATTTTAATAAAATATGAAAAAAATAGAAAAAGGAAAAAGGTCACGATTTGTTTGTCATACAATTTGTATGTCATACACAACATTTACACTTAAATTTGGGAGTGCGTGTGTACGTGCGTGCGTGTGTGCATGCGTGCGTGCGTGCGTGTGTGTGTGTGTGTGGAGAGCACCTTGAGAGAAGCACTCTTAAGGGGGTAGGATGAGAGAAATGCAGTACAGGAGGCAGGGAAGCAGAGAAGGGCAGGAGGAAGGCTGTGCTGGATTGGGATGAATGAAGCAAAATAAAATGATATATATGTATGCAAATACCATAATGAGTCTCAGTACTTTAAAAGTAACTAAGTTTATAAAATTGTAAATAGCAGGAATATCATAAATAAACTTAATTATTGTTGTAATTAGAAAGATTAAACTTTTAAAAAATGAAGAAAGCAGCACAGCAAGAAGAATGTGGAAGATGGTCACTACAATAGATGCTGCCATCAGAAAGACAATGCCACATGTTCTCACACATTTGAAGAAACTTAAAATTGATCTTTAAGAATGGAGGTGAGTGATGGTCACTTGAGTCTGAGAAAGGCATTTGGAAGAGAACAGCAAGAAAATTAATAAGTCACACCAAAACACAATTACAGGGGACATATTCGTTGTGGTTTTCTATAGCAGAGTAGGGTTACTTTTAGTTAAAACAAGGATATTTTGAAATGATTTCAAAGGGACTGGGGTGGTGGTTTAGTTGGTAAAGTGCACTTTGCACAAATATAAGAATCCAAGTTTGAAATCCCAGCCTTGAGATAAGGGGAGAACAGAGGATCCTTGAAACTTATTGGCCAGCTAACTTAGACCAATTGTTGAGCTTAGGGTTCGCTGAGAGACCCTGTCTCAAAAATTAAAGGTGTATTGATAAATTAAAAACAGTTGCTCTGTAATCTAACTAGCTAGCTAAACAAATAAATAATAAATAATAAATGTGAATATTGACAAAGGGAAGACATCGATCATTGTCCTTGTGTTTCATGGTTTAACCATTTACCAGCTGTAGAGTTTAGTCTCATTTTTTTCTTGATTTGCTCCACATGTATGCACAAACACAAGAACACCAGAGTCACAAACAAATAATGTTAATGGATGTGTTTGAAATTCTCTACATCTACAAATGATTAAGGTTTGAGGAAATGGAATTGGTTGCTAGTCTTGATTTCATAGCAGTATATCACCAAATTACCATAATGTATTCCATGAAGTTTGCAAACATTCCTCACAGTAATAAAGAAGATGGATAGTTGAAGAAACTCCTCAGTAGAAGCCATAGGACCATACCTTCCACAGTTCAGCATTTAAACAGTGCAAAATAAAAACTAGACACTAGATATGCTCAAGCAAAATAAAGATAATTTTTTTTGGTCTTTTTGAGACAGGGTCTCACAGCTGGCCTGGATTTGCTATGGAGACCAGTCTGGCCTCGAACTCACAGAGCTCCACCTGCCTCTGCCTCCCAAGTGCTGGGATTAAAGGCATGTGCCACCACATCTGGCAAAGATAACTTTTTTAAAATCTTTAAATCTTTTATCTGTATTCAAAGTCAATGTGACAGAATTTCAGACAAAATTAAACTTCAAGCCACAAAACTAATGTAAGTATACATACATGAAAATTTTTTAAATCTATTTTTGGTTTATGTGTATATGTGGAAGCGTGTACAACACATCAGGGTAGGTGGTCATGCAGGACAGAAAAGGGTACAAGTTCCCCCAGTACTAGAGTTATTAGTGGTGAAACCAAACCCAAGTCCTCGCCAAGAGCCGCAAGTGCTCTTAACCATCTCTCTGGAGCCATCTCTCCAGTCCCATGAAAAAATGTTTGGCCTTGGCTCATATATGACATTTAAATACAAAGTTTAGAAGTGCAGACAAAAAATGAGACTAGGGGCTGGAGAGAGGGCTAAGTGGGTAAAACATTTGTTGAACAATTGTGAAGACTGGACCTTGGATCCTTAGAACCAAATTAAAAGCCAGCTGATCATGGAGGTCCACCTGTAAACCCAGCAGAGGAGGCAGAGGTAGAGTATTTCAGAGGCAAGCTGGCCAGCCACGCTAAACAATGAGAGATCCTGACCCAATGTATATGTTCAAGAGCAATCAAGGAAGACACCTTACTTCAACCTTGGACCTCAGCCTGTGTCCCACTTGCACAGAATTGCTGTCACACACACGTACACCCCACACGCATATACACACACAGACACATGCACACACGCACACACCATTCACGAAGAAAGTAGATGAATATGTTCATGTTTTCATGTACCCAACTAAGAAGATTTTGCACAATGGAAAAATAAAGAGATGAAAGGAAAATCTACAAAAAGGAAGAAAACAAAGGCGTCGATACGGAACTCAGGAAAAAAAGGTATCTAGCATACTTAAAACTGGTCACCAGGAAAAATAAACTGGTACTAAATTTACCAGAGAATCAGAGTAGATGCTTAACAAAAACATGCAAATGTTGAAAGGGAAAAAAATGCTGTGTTTCACCAATCATTTCTCAAGGAAGCAAATGAAGATATATATATATATA
>NW_008340872.1:6242074-6242897 GCF_000622305.1 Nannospalax galili | reverse complement strand
TTTTGTTTTTCACAGGTAATTTGGCATAAGTTAGAATTTCTGAAGTTATTTAAATTCCAAATGTGAAGAATTTTGAAGGTAATTTCTGTAAGACAGCAGATGGCAACCCACAGACTGGACAGCTGTAGAAACTCCTCAGTAGAAGACATAGGACCAGTACCTTCCACAGCACAGTGGGCGGCAGCCCCTGTAGCCATAGCCACCATAGAGACCATAGCCATCATAGCCACCATAGCCGCCATAGCCACAGCCATAGCCACAACCTAGGCCTTCATAGCCATAGCCCAGGCCTCCATAGTAGCTGCCATAGTAACACATGGTCACAGGAGTGGACTGCAGTTGAGGACCAGCAGTAGGTTCTTGAGTCTGGATGTCACCATCTGCCTTGGGCCTTCTATATACCTGGTGGTTGTCTGAGAAACCACAGGCATTGCAGTGTCACATCTGTCTACTGTGCTTAAGAAAATATCATGGGTATTGTGATTGTCTGGACGACCAGCAGTAGGTTCTTGAGTCTGGATGTCACCATCTGCCTTGGGCCTTCTGTATACCTGGTGGTTGTCTGAGAAACCACAGGCATTGCAGTGTCATATCTGTCTGCTGTGCTTAAGAAAATATCATGGGTATTGTGATTGTCTGGATAAACAAGGCTTCATAACTGTGGTAATTGTGTTACTGAATCAGGATTCCATAATCAAGTAATCACTTAATATGATATTCTGATTCCAGTTTTTAGAATCTAGGTTATTATTCATTTAGTTTAGTGAATACATATTACTTGCTTAAAACAATTTTCTCTTTGAATAATTTTTAAATTTCTATT
>NW_008340872.1:6234838-6241092 GCF_000622305.1 Nannospalax galili | reverse complement strand
TATACATCTATAGTAATTAGGTTCTATCACTGTAAATAAAGTTACTGGAGAATTTCACTAGAAGAATTATTTCCCTTGATGTTACAGGACCTCACCTAATATTCTTCACATATTCTGGCAGTGATATACATGTGATCATTATATTGCAAAATCACTATTACGTGTGTATGTGAAAAAAGAGCCTGTATCTTATAGTATATATGAAAATACAATTTAAAATTAAATAATTAAACATAACCATAAAGCCACAAACCTACAAGAACCTAGGTGAAAGGTTTTGCGCTTCATCTCAGAAATTATTGACTACGATTTCCAAGGCACAGGGAACAAAAATGAAAACAGGTAGGTTTGTTTCTATCCATCAAAGTAGATTCTGCACAGTACAATAACCAACAGAACGAAAAGGCAATCTACACAAAAAGTAGGGGATAAATAACGAAAGTTTGTTTGGGACATCTGTAACTGAATAGCACAAGGAAAACAAACTGATGTGAAAATGAGCAGAGAATTAGAAAAAAACTCTTTTCTCACAAAAAAATTCCTAGTGATGACCAAAAAGGTTAAAGAATTCTCTAAACATTAGTTTATATATAGATGTTAATAAAATGGCTAGCACAGAAAGAAAATGGATACATGTTACAGACACATGACGGAGAGGGAACCTGCACTTTGCAAAGAATGGATATTATTACAGTCATCCCAGAAAACAATGAGTAGACCCCTCCTCAAAAGTTCACAGTATGAACTTACAATGCTTCTAAAATTTAACTAGCAGACAAAAAATTTTATCCCAAGGATAGGTGCACCTCCAAATTCATTGTGACTTTATTTAAAACAGAAAAGTTATGAAAATAACCAAAATGCCTATCAAGGGATGAATTTTTTTAACATTTTTATTGATTCTTTGTGAATTTCACACAAAGGATATTGATAACAATCAGAGACCCTCTCCCACATCTACTCTCTATCCAGTAAACTGACTCAAACCCCAACTCCACTTCATGTGAGTATTCTTTTCATTTTTTGAGTTTTTGAGGTAAGGCTTACCAGTAACCACAGCTGGCTAGCATTCACTAAGTTGACCTATTAAGTCTAATTTGTGTTCCCCAAATGCTCAGGGGTTGGATCCATTCCTTGGAGCCTGATCACCAACCAAGTGAAACACCCTTAAAAAATTGCCTCTTCCTCTCCCAGCAGCTATTAATTACCAGTAGTTCCTGAGCTAGAGCTGGGGCTTTTTGCCCACCTCTGTCTCCATGCTGGGGTTTTGTGCGACTTGGACTTGCACAGGTCTTGTACATGTTGTCACAACCACTGTGGGTTCATATGTACAACTGTTATGTTGTGTCTAGAATACAATAAAATGTTTACTTATATGTTTCACATACCTCTAGCTCTTACAGTATCTCTGCCTCCTCATCTACCATGATCCTTGAGCGTTGGAAGGAAGGGTTGTGATGTAGGTGTTTCATATAAGGCCTAAGGCTCTGCAATAACTTGTCTAAAAATTGATCAATTATGAGTCTTTGTTAATTGACATCTGCTACAAGAAGAAAGTTTTCTGGTGATAGTTGAGAGATGCAGTAAAGGATACACTTCACCCTCCCTCTTCTTCCCCTTGCCCTCTCTGTGATCACTAATCATGAATGTCAACTATATTACATCTTCAATTAAAAGCAAGATGCTGGATGCTACTGATGGATTTTCTTGATATGATTATTTGAAGCTGAAGACCCAGGCTAAATATAGGGAACACTTTCTGGTGGCAGCCCAGATAAAAGGACATGGAAGAAGGAAAGTTGCTTTTTGCCTGTTTGTCTTCACTCCTTCTGGTGAGTTCATCTACCCTGCTGCTGTGGCATTCATTCATCAATATTAGAATCATCTTCTTTGGTTCCAATGTAGACTGATGATCAGCAGCTTTCCAGGAATCTTCAAGGCCTTCAGTGAAAGATTGGGAGTGCAGAGATATCTAGGCTCATGAATAGATCAGCTATGGGATACATAGCCCCTGCTGTGTGGAATATAATGTTGGGCTACTTAGACCCTATCCTCTAAGGCAATAATCTATGTCTATATCATCTATATCTATATCTATATTTATATCTATATCTATCTGTATGTATCTATCATCCATCTATCTGTCTATCAGTCTATCATCTATCTTCTGTCTATTTCCTCCAACACATCTGTAGCTTTAGAAAACCCTATGATACTCTCCCTCACAAATCCACCCACAACCATATATATGTAACCAAATAGAGACAAATATACATTCTAAATTGATAGAGTCTATTTAATAAAACCATTGAAAGGAACATTTTCAATAAAATAGTTTACTTTAAAGCACAGGATTTTACACCAAACACGGGAGTACAAATGGTCTATAATTATATACAGTAAAGGTAGTGTAAAGAATTTTATGTTATCTCACAATCCAACCATATGTAAATTCAAGACAGCCACACTGTATCACTTTACTTTTTCTCAGCTATTTTAGTATATATTTAGAATTTCAGAAGATGTTCATGATTTCCTCATGGGAGAAAACTTGTAGGAAGTTCTAGTACAACAGACAGTTACAACCAATAGGCTGGGCACCGGTGGAAGCTTGTCAGTAGAAGCCGTAGGGCCAGTACCTTCTACTGCACAATGGGTGGCAGCACCTGTAGCCATAGCCACCGTCACCTGCCCAGCCACCATAGCCACCATAGCCACCATAGCCACAGCCATAGCCATAGCCTAGGCCACCATAGCCATAGCCCAGGCCTCCATAGTAGCTGCCATAGTTATACATGGTGTCAGGAGTGGACTGTTCAGTTGAGGACCAGCAGTAGGTTATTGAGTCTGAATGTCTCCATCTGCCGTGGGCCTTTTATACACCTGGGTGGTTATTTGGAAACCACAGGCATTGCAGCTTCACTCATCCCACCACTGTGCTTTGGAAAACATCACAGGTGCTGTGATTTACTAGACAAACAAGACCTGCATAGCTGGATAATTCTGCAGGTTCTGTCAAGATTCCATGGGCAAAACACCCTCCATAGAACAACACTCTGATTCAATGTTTTAGATTCTACGCCATTCCTCATTTAGTTTATTGAATGTATATATTTTTATTCTGTCATATGATATTGGTCAGTAAAATAGTTTTCTCCCTTTTAATATTTGTTTTCTTTCCATTACTTCAAAGGAAGAATGTCTTTGACATTTTATCATTTATATTGTTTTGTTACTTTGGAATAACTCTCATCTGAAGAAGTCAATACAAGCAAGTGATGAGATAAATTTGATATGAATAGAAAAGGAAGAATTCAAAGTGTTCTTATTTGCAGGTGATTTGAGTCTATATGTAGAAGGCCCTAAAGGCTCCACCAAAAGTCACCTATAGCTGATAAACTCAATCAGCTAAGTAGTGAGATACAAGAGTAACACACAAAAGTCAGTATTCTTACTATGAAAAACCATCCCATTTATGACAGCCTCAAAAATAATAAGTAAATGAAATATCTTGGAATATATCTAAACAAAGGCGTTAAAGACTTGTATAATACAAATATTAAGACATTAAAGAATGAAACTGAAGAAGATACCGGAAGATGAAAAGACTTTCCTGTTCATTTTTCAGTAGGACTACTACTGTGAAAACGACCATTCTGCCAAAAGCAATCTACACTTCAACAATTCAACACAATCTTTATTAAAATTTCAATACCATTCTTATAGAAAATGAAAAAAAGAGCTCAAATTTATATGGAAACAGAAAAGCCTAGGATAGCAACCAATCCTGCACAGTAAAGTAAGAACCAGAGGTAGCAAAACCCAATTTTAAATTATACTACAGAGTTATAGTAATTAAAACAGCATGATACTGACATAAAAGTAGACACATTGAGCAGTGGAATTGTAGCGAGGGCCCAGGTTAAGTTCACACACCTGTGGATACCTGATTCTGACCAGAGGCCAAAAGTACGCATAGTAGAAAAGACATCATCTTTAAGAAAAGATGCCGGTCAAACTGGATAGCTACATGTTGGAGAATGATACCACAACCATACCTCTCACCTTGCAAAAAAAAAGTGCTAAATGGATCAAATACCTCACCATAAGTCCCAATACCATCAATCGGATAGAGGAGTAAGTAGGGAATATACAGGTCAAGAAACGACTTTCTGAATAGGACCCCAGTAGCACAGGCCACTGACAAAAGGAACCATATGAAACTAAAGTCTTCTGAATAGTAAAAGACACCATCATTTGAGTAAATAATTAGCTTACAGAATGGAAAAAGTCTTTATCAGCTGAATATATCACAGAGAGCTAATATCAAAAATATACAAAGAACTCAAAAACTAAGCATGGCAAAAAAAAACCCAACTCAATTAAAAAATAAAGCACAGATCTAAGCACATACCTTACAGCAGAAAAAGTAAATATGACTGAGAAACATTTTAGAAATAGTCAATATTCTTGTTCATGTGGGAAATGCAATTTCAAACCACTTTGAAATTTCATCTAACCCTAGTAAAATAGATAAGATTTAAAAATGACAGCAAAGGGCATGGAGAGATGGCTCAGCATTTATGAACCCTGGTTGTTCTTGCAGAAGACCCGGGTTCAAGTCCCAGTACCCACATGGCAGCTAACAACTGTCTGTAACTCCAGTCCCAGGGGACCCGACAGCCTCTTCTGACCTCCACAAGCATTGCATGACATGGGTGCACTTACCTACATGCAGGCAATACACGCATACACATGAAATAAAAAAATAAAAAGATAATTTAAAATAAAAATGACAACAAAATCTGGTATACTTGTGGGAAAAAAGGAACACTTATTCACTATTTGTATGTGTCCAAACTGGTACAACCAATATGGGTATCAGTGGAGAGGGTCCTCAAAATACTAGAAGTGAATCTATCACATGGATCCACCTATACCACTCTTGGGAATACACTTGAATGACACTATATCTTACTGCAGAGAAACTTGGTCACCCTGCTCATTTCTGCTGTATTGAAAATATTCAGGATGTTTTCTTCTATGCTTTTGTTGACGATCTAGTCAATGCCAAGGACCTGAGATTCTCCTCCTTCCTCAATGCCTATATTTTGTAGACTTTTTGTTCATGGTGTTCCACACCTCCTGCATATTACGTTCCTGAGTTTTAACTTTTTTTCATGTTCTTTGCTTGAGTGATCTAATTCTCCAACTGTGTCTTTATTTAATTTTCTTCAGTTTCAGTCAGAAGGTTATTTATGCCCTCTTTGAGCTTCTTAAGGTGTTTGCATGTTCTTTAAAGTCCTTGACTATTTTGATCACGTTTATGATTGTTCTTTTACGTTCTGTGTCCTAGGGTTTCTTTGTGCAGTTCTCCTTGTAGAATAGTTTTATCATGCCGATGAGATTTGGTAGAAATATATTATCTTAGTTTTCCATATTATTTGTGTTTTCGTGACGTGACCTGGGCATTTGGGCTTCTTTGGTTGGTTGCGTGCTTCATATGAAATTTTCCTCTGTCTTTGTTGAGTGGAAGTTTGGTTCTGTTTATTATTGTCATAGCTTGGTTGATGTATGATCAGGTATGAATAGTTCGTCTGTGCTCCAGGTCATCCCCTTTGATTTTCATTGGAAGAATATGGATGATTCTAGGCTGATATGGTGTATGAGGTGGGCAGTCACAATCAACCATGAGTGTGGAGATGGTGATGGGTTGGGTGGGTCTTGGGTAGCTCATCAGGCTGGTCTGGAGTGTGAGCAGCCAATTCAGAGTCTACTCCTGGATTGGGGAGGTGGTGACAGAGTGTGTGAGGCATTGGCTTCCTCACAAGGGTGGTCCAGAGCACGAGCAGTGCACACAATATCCAGGAAACTGAAACAGTCTTGATGTCCATTAACCAAGGAATAGATAAGACAAAACATTACACAATGAATTATTAATCAGCTTTTAAAAAATGAAACTATGAAATTCTCAGGTAAATGGATGGAACTGGAAACATTCTTGATGAGTGAGGTATTCATGATCGAGAAAGAGAAACACTGCATGCTTTCTCTCATAAATTGATTTTAGCTTTGAATCTTTAGATATATGTCATTCATTTAGAATAACTCCAGGGATTAGGAAAGTAGTAAGAGGCCATGGATGAAGAAGGGATATTTCAAGGTAAGGAATATAGAATAAAGTGATATAAATGGGAAACAGATACTAATGATATGGGAAAGATACTTGGGTGGGTAGAGTTTTGGAAGGAATA
>NW_008340872.1:6226037-6234572 GCF_000622305.1 Nannospalax galili | reverse complement strand
CAGGGAGACAATATCACAACTAGATGCCTCATCCTAGCAAACAACACCTCAGTAACAGAAATGGCATACTCCTCTTCCAGTTGATGGTCAGTGGGATCCCTTTGAACCTCAAATGCTATAGGCTATTGACACTGATAATGCTAACCCTCCAGAAATTGACTGAAAGATCCTTTAGCTAAGGACAACACATACCTGCATCATAAAACATGGAGAAATCAAATGTGCACTGACCTGGAAGAATCATCTCTACTGGCTGGATTTGATAGTGTTGTGTATGCTCCTGGAAGAGGAAAGAAATCCACAGTCTTACCCAAACTGTGAACCCTAGAATGTAAAAAAAATTTTCACCACTACCACCACTACTACCATCAACAAAAAAACAAACCTAACCTGGCAAGATATGCCCACTAACGAAATAGTGACATAAATGATGTGAGAGTAAGCAACATCCATTAACTGGATTTAAGGACTGCTCCATAAAATGCAATCCAAGCCTGACACCATTTCCTGGGCCAAGACCCTGTGCTTGGATAGGTCATGGACCTCAGGGGAGAAAATGTTACTAATACTCTAAGTGGACATAGTATTAAAGTGACTTCTAACAGCCTCTTCTTGTACCCGTATATTAACTGAGATAAGCTCAGAGTTTCTCTCTCAAGCCTCATCAGAGCAGTTTCTCACAGTAAAAGACAATTATCGCAGGCAGCTGGTCAACCGGCAAAGAATAAGAGACTTTAGAGTGGTAATCCATAAATGCGACATTTATAAATGGGACATTTATATCACAACCCTTCTCTGCAAATCTCAGGGATGTTTGTGGAAAAGCGGGCTGAAAAACTCTAAGAGACAGAGGCTCGTATTAACTCCAACAAAATGGTGTTTTGCAGACAATAGTGCAATTGTACTTGAAACAAATGTGAGAGCATGCACAAAACCTGCTCAATCTGAAGCCAGACAAATTCTCAGCATGGAGGAAAGTGCAAGTGAAGTCTTTCCTCTAACCAATGAGTTTCGGGCATTTGATAGGTGCTGGAATGGGAAGAGTCCATTTTCTTTAATGTGTAGCTACTCTGAGGTAGACCACTCTGCAGGACAGTTACCACTTTCAAAAGTATTTGGCAACACCAGTTTGACTTGATGAAGAACAACAACAAAAGAGAACAGGCAAGGTGGTAGGTATGGAAGTGGAGGTAGACCTGGGAGGTGTGGGGAGAGGGGTAAATAGGATCAAAATATATTGTATGAAATCCTCAAAAAAGGTTAAATTTAAAATTAAATTTTTAATTATTTAAATACATTTTCAGTGAAAAAGTTTCCAGTTAGGAATTAATTCAGGGAGTTTGGCAGTCACACAGCCACATATATATTACTGAGATACCATTCTTATAGAATTAAGAATTTCATAAGAAGAAATGTTCACTCTGATGTTACAGTGACTCACCTAAAATTCTTTCAAACTGCAAGTATTGCCAGTTGTATATTTGTGATCGTTATGTCACAAACCAGTGCAAAATATATAGTTATAAAAAAGCACTGTATCTGACTCTGTATCTGAGACCATGTATGAAAATAAAACCATTTCAAAATGAAATGATTAAACATAAATTTTAAGCCACATATCTCCCATAAGTATACACGGGGGGAAAAGTTCTTTGCTGTTTCAGAATCATTGAATATGATTTCACAAACCCAGGCAACATCAATGAAAATAGACGTTTGTTTCTGTCCAACTAAGAATGTGTTACACAACAGGACATGGAGAAAAAAAAATTCAGCGTAGAGAAAGAGCAATTAATAACAAATGTTTGCATGAAAAACCTACAACTGAACAGCAAAAAGAAAAGAAAATGATGGTAAAATGTGCAGAGAAACACAATAGACATTATTCAGAAGAAACTCTACAGATTGCCAAAGGGTAAAATAAGTTTCTATGTCACTATTATCTCATAATTGCAAATCAGAGTCAGAATGAAATTGGACCCTACAGCTATTAATAAAATGAAAACATTCAAAAGCAAATGGGTGTCAGAGAACACATGAAAAAAAGGAAATTCTCCACATTGTTCAGAATGTATATTTTTCCAGTCATCACAGAAACATTGAGTGGACTCATTATAAAAAGTTCTTGGCACTAACATGATGCTTCTAAAAATCTAACTAGGACTGGGGCCAGCAGCTGTCCTGGGTAAGTTTGGCGGTGTCCACTGTGCCTTGACTCCCCCAGCCTCATTCACCCTCCCAGCTCTTCCACCCCATCTCTCCTCCTAGCAGGGGCACTGGCACATTTCTTGTCTTGGCATCCCAGACCTCTGAACTGACCTCTTGGCCCAGACTCAGATCCTTTGCACCCAGAAAAATCCAATCTCTCCCTCTAGTCCTTGGGAGCCATGAGAGCCTCTTCCCATCCCCACCTCCCCTTGCATCACTGGGTGGCCCAGCCCCCCATCTTGTAGGGCCAGGATCTTTCTTGGAGGGATCCAGACCTTAGAAGAAAACATGAGAGCATCTGATCCTCATCCAGCTTGGGCCTCTGTGGGAACTCTTGAGCAGGAAGACAAAATCAATTTGGCCCCTCCAATATAAAATCAAAAGAGAGACCCTGAAGCCTAGACCAACAAGCTTTTCATGCACAAGGAAACCAAAAAGACACATAAAATTCACAAAAAGAAGGAGACCTAAACTCAACAATGGAAGGCTTGAGTATCATACAAGAATCAGAATCTAAAAGAGAAATCTACTGTCAAAGTCACAGAGAAAAAATAATAACATGAAAAACCCAAATAATATATCCCCACCAAGTACCAACAGTCCTGTAGGGAGTACAATGAGAGCACACAAGAGATAACACAGGACATGGAATTCAAAAGAACAATTATAAACATAATAATATAATTCAGTGAATTTAAAGAACATACAAACAAAGAAATCAAGGAACTGAAAGAAGATAGGGAAAAACTTCTGAATGAATTCAGAAAAGAGAAATATTGAAGAATACTCAGGCTGAAATGAAGAAGGAAGTGAAACACTCAGCAAGCCAATCAGAAATGACAGGAGAAAGCCTCACCAATAAGATGAATGAAATGGAAAACAAAATATCAATACTGGAAGATAAAGTGGACAAATTAGACCAGTCAAGCAAAGATTATGAAAAATCTAAGAAAACACAAGAATGGAATATGCAGTAATTGTGTGACATCATACAAAGACGAAACTTACAAATCATAGGCATACAGGAAAGAGAAGAATCTCAAGGTAATGATGGGCACCAGATCTTCAACACAATTATATAAGAAAAATTTCCAAAATAAAAGACATGCCCATACAAACACAAAAAGCATATAGAACACCAAATAGACAGAACCAGAAAAGAAACTCTCCACAGCACATCATAGTAAAAACACAAAAAGTACAGAACAAAGAGACAATACTGAAAGCTGAAAAAGAAAAACAAGTCATATAGAAAGGAAAACCCATCAGAATTACAGCTGAATTTTCAGTGGAAACTATGAAAGCCTGATGAGCCTGGACCAAAGTATTCCCAGAGACGCAGGGATGGTTCAATATACATAAGTCAATAAATGTCGTAAATCATATAAATGGATTCAAGGACAAGAAACACATGGTCATCTCAATAGATGCAGAGAAGGCCTTCAACAATATTCAGCATGCATTTATATTCAGTCTTACAGAGAATTGGACTGGAGAGAACATACCTCAATATAATTAAAGCCACAAACAACAAACCCACAGCCAACATCATTCTAAATGGAGAAAAAGTGGAAGCATTCCCATTGAAATCAGGAAACAGACAAGGCTGTCCACTATCTCCACTCCTTTTTAACATAGTGCTTGAAACTCTTGCAAGAGCAATAAGATAAGAGAATGAAATTAAAGAAGTAGTAATTGGAAAGGAAGAGACTAAATGTGGCAGGTTACAAAATTAATCTACAAAAGTCTGTAGCCTTTCTATATACAAATAGCAAGGAATCAGAGAAAGAGCTCATGGAAACACTCCCCTTCACAATAGCTGCAAAAAAAAAAAATCTCAGAATAAATCGGACCAAAGACATTAAGACCTCTACAATGAAAATTTTTATCTTTAAATAAAGAGATTGAGGAAGACATCAGAAGATGGAAGGACCTCACATGCTCAAGGATTAGAAGAATTAATACTGTGAAAATGACTATCCTACCAAAAGCCATTTACAGATTCAATGCAATGCCAATCAAAATTCCCATGACTTTTTTCACAGAATTGGAAGAAACCATCCTAAAATTCATATGGAACACCAAAGTCCTCAGATAGCCAAAGCAACCCTGAGCACTAAGAGCAATGCTGGGGGGTTACTATGCCAGACATTAAACTGAATTACAGAGCTATAGTCATAAAAAAGGTGTGATACTGGCACAAAATTAAACCTGCAGATCAATGTAACAAAACTGAAGACCCAAATATGAGTACATGTACCCAAATATGAGTACATGAGTACATGAGCCACCTGATATTTGACAAAGGGGCCAAGAACACACAATAGAGGAAAGACAGAATCTTCAACAAATGGTGCTGGCCAAACTAGATCTCCACCTATAGAAGAATGAAACTAAACCCCTATCTTTCACCTTGTCCAAAAGTCAACTCCAAATGGATCAAAGACCTCAATGTGAAACCTAAAACTCTGAAACTATTAGGAAAAAACAGTGTCAATAACCTACAAAATATAGGTGTAGGAAAGGAATTTCTAAACTGGACATCAAATGCTCAGGAAACAAAGTCAAGAATAAACAAATGGGACCTCATTAAACCAAAAAGCTTCTGTACATCAAAAGAAGCAACCAAGGAAGTGAAGAGAAAACGCACAGTATGGGAGAAAATCTTCACCAGCAACACATGTGACAGAGGTTTAACATCCAGAATATATAATGAAACCAAAAAACAAAGAGTGAAGAAAGGAAGTAACCCAATTAAAAGACAGGCTAAGGAGCTGAACAGCGAGTTCTCAAAAGAAGAAGTAAAGATGGCTAAGAAGCATCTTAAAAGGTGTTAAACATCACTACTAACTAGGGAAATGCAAATTAAAACCACTTTAAGATTTCACCTTACCCCTGTCAGACTGGCTAAGATCAAGAGAACAAATGATACCAAATGTTGGAGAGGATGTGGAGAAAGGGGAATGCTCATCCACTGCTGGTGGATTGCAAACTTGTTCGACCCCTATGGAAAACAGTGTGGAGAATCCTTAAAAAACTGAAAATGAACCTGCCATTTGACCCAGTTATACTATTCCTTGGCATATACCCAAAGAACTCATCCTATTGAAGATATACTTGTACGTCCATGTTTGTTGCTGTTCTTTTCACAATAGCTAAGCGATGGAAGCAACCTAAGTGTCCCTCAACTGATGAATGGATAATGAAAATGTGGTTCATTTATGCAGTAGAATTTTACTCAGCAGCAAAGAAAGATGAAATCATGAAATTTGCAGGTAAATGGATGGAACTAGAAACTGTTATACTAAGTGAAGTAATACAGTATCAGAACAACAACAACAAAAGACACGCATTCTCCCTCATATGTGGATACTAGCACCAAATACTTATAAGTGAGTATGTATCCAGATATAAGTACAGGAACCAGGATAAAGAAAGGAACCAGGGAGATAAAGGAAAAGAAAGACTCTAAAAGAGAAAAACAGTAGGAAGCAGGCATTAATAAGGGAGATATGGATAAAAATAGGGTTATTATAAGGGGGGGGCAGAGGGTTCTATAAGGAACCTTGGGGTAAAGGGAAAGAAGGAGATCAAAAGAAGTGGAACCTTAGGAGAAGGGTATTAAGGGAGAAAGGGAAAAAATGGGGGCACTGTAAATGGGGAAACCGTGGTGGAAGGGTTAGACAATGCAAGAGATAAATAATGCCTAGCCAGTTGAAAAAAAATCAGAGGGACCCATATTACTCGACAAACCTACTGACAAATTATACATACAACTACCTCAAGGATTATAATATATGTCTAGGCAAGGTTTATCTGAGAACGTTTGGTCTTTGCCCAAGCTTTATCTACATAGCACATGGTAATTAAAAGTACCAGAATGTTGGCACTAACCTTCTTGGAGTTTAACAGACATACTTTGAGGCCTATACTGATTTGGTTAGAGGGACATAAAGGACACTTTCTGCTCCTTGCCCTCTTAGGTGGACTAAGTTCCTGGGGACTATGAGCATCTCTCAAAATGTCCTGTAACTGTAGTGAGTCACCTGTCCTCTTGATCAAGGAGGCCATGGACACCCATCAAATGTACTAAACCGACATCCAGTCTACAAAGAGGAGGGTCAACAAAGAGGACACATTTCCTCCATGGTTCCAAGTGAAGCCAGCCACTGTTGTGCACAACTTTTGACTTATCTTCACATACATGGAACTGGTAAAAGAAAGGAGCCAGAAGCTCCTCCCAAGCCCATGTGACCTCTGAGGAACAGATCCTCAAATGACCTTAAGAGTAAAAATAAATTGCTTCATCTGGGCCAACTGTATGGTGTTAAACACCCAAAAGGAATGTATAACCAAAGATTAAAGGGATCAGTATAACTTTAAGAGTCCCTGTTTATAACTAAAGGCTACATAACAAGAAACAATGACAGACAGGAGATACCTTCCTTTGATTTGTTGTCCAGGGTGGCCCAAGAGACTCCCAGACAGTAATCCAAACTTGGAAAATGACCAGCAAACCCCAATCTTATCTAAAGGAATATTGGCAATTGATTGTTGCAAATGAGGAAGAGCTGATATTCCTAAAACAAGGAACTCTAGATAGGCTGACTAGATTCACTGGATGGACAAGCTGGGAGCACCGAAAACACAGTGGACAGTAATGGGGATGACAGAGTGTATGGGCTCCAGTGAGGTATGAGGGGAGGTTATGGGAGGGTGCCATGTGGGATGTGGGTATATAGATGAATAAGATTGTTGGGATGTTCTGTATGAAATTCACACAAAAAAATCAACAAATTTTAAAAATTAATTATAGTTGATGAAGAAGCATAAGCATTTGTTTCTTGTTAATTAGTATAGGTAGAAAACATTACCACTGAAATCTACCTGATGACTTTATATCCATGCTCAGGTGCCAAGGAGCTCAGAAAGTAACCGACTATGATGAGTAATAATCAGATACATAGAGATTAGAGATGTATGTGAAAACGTTTAAGTGTTAGTAGCATTAAAAATGAGTTTTTCTGTGTGAAACTATATTTTAAAATGAAATGGAGATCTTTTTTAAAGGTTAAAACCTTATTCAATTTTATGTCTTATAGGGTTTATACTGAGTTGAATATTGTGTAATTGAATTAATTCAACTGTGAACCTAAAAATTTACAGCCAATTTTGAAAGAGATGCTTCTTTGCTCTGGAAATTGTTATTGAATATGTTAATGCTGTAATGAAATGCTTCTTCTAATCATGTATTTAATATATAAATAAATAATTTAAATAAAAGAAAAAAATATGGTTTAAGTGAGAATGTTTGAGGGAAATTAAATAGAATGCCTATGGAGTCATAAGACATAAATGGTTGAGTAAAGGGCAAGCAGTGACTCAGCTCACCAAAGACTGTTCTGCAGGGCTGGTGAACAACAGGCCATTGATGATAGATTTTAATAGCAAACGTTAGGCAGGCAGCAGCCACCAGAGATTCTATCTGTACCTGCACCTGCCATTCAGTGACTTGTGGCTTTATAAACCGAGTCCTGAGAGGTTAATGAAGCGAATTATTCCTCCTCTGAGGAACTTCTGAGGCAATGCACAGGTAGCTCAGCCTAAACGTGGGTTGTTAATAAATACACAAAAAGTAGGCTGTTATAGTCAGTGTCGGGAGAAAAGATTATTTTAGTGAAAAAAGTAATTTGTAAAACTTTTACATGAGGACGGAGAAAAGATTATTTTAGTGAAAAAAGTAATTTGTAAAACTTTTACATGAGGACAAATTCGTAATTGCTTATATTTCACTGTGGTTTTTGAGTCACTTGGAACATTGTGTATGATATTAGAAAAATAAGTACTATCTAGGTCCTTTAAATTTTAGGTAACTCAGAGTCTGAAGAAATATCTGAGACAGTACTTTTCACTTTTTCTTTGTATGTTACTCTCATTTCTGTATTTTTTCTGCCTACTTCTGACCAACTCCACACACACACACACACACACACACACACACACACACATACACACACATACAAAAAATACATGCACACACATGCACAAACCAAAAAATTGGAGAAATTCACACTTACATTAAATTTAATTTGCAGGGGATACAATGCACCTTCCTACTTTTGTGACCACTAACATAACTGTGATTTCTTTCTCCTATAAGGGCAGGTTCTCACTTGCTCCTGGTTGCCACTTGCACAAAATAACATTATCCACCCATCCATTATCAGCTTATGTGAATCCGTAAATCTGAACTGAAGCTCTTATATTGTTGGATCTCTGTAACTTTTTAAAATTTCTCTCAGCATTTATTAGGAATTTCATTTGCTT
>NW_008340872.1:6225818-6225996 GCF_000622305.1 Nannospalax galili | reverse complement strand
TATGTATATAAACTTTATTTTTGTTATCAGAACTTGTTATTTAATTTTTAATCCTTTAAGAACTTCATACATAAGTGCTATATTTACATAACTTCCACCTCTCTTCCTCCCTATTCTACCCCCCATTGCTCCCACTCATATTCAATATCCTTATGTCTACTTTAATAATTATTATTAG
>NW_008340872.1:6223000-6225712 GCF_000622305.1 Nannospalax galili | reverse complement strand
ATATCATGGAGTTCATTCCTGGGGAAAAAAAACTGATTGCTACTCTCTCAACAGCCATTTACTGCCTTAGCCCTTCATGTAGAGATGCAACTTTGTGAAATTTCCTCCATTCATGCTGGAATGTTAGCTGATGCTGTCAAAGTGTGGGTCTTGTTTAGGCAACATGTTCTTAACATTTCCTAGGTGAGCTTCCTGTCATGTCTGATAGACACTATCTAGCAACAGGTGTCCTGGTCCTCTGACTCTTAAACTCTTTCTGCCCACTCTTTCCATGATGTTACCAAAGTCTTAGTTGTAGGAGTTTCATTTAGATATATCAGTTGGCACCGGATACCCACAGTCACATATTCTCTGCGTTTTGACCAGCTGTGGTTCTTTGTATATACATAGACTGTAGCAGAGCCACCGAATATCAAAATCAAATGATGACATCTGAATAGTGCAAGTGATAAAAATCCAACAATCAGAAACTCTCTGCTTTCCCCATTTCAGTAAGTAATAGACTCCTTCCAAATAATTCAATAAGAAACAGCTGGCTTGAACATCACTATTGACCTGACAGTCATGTATAGAACTTTCCACCAAGCAGAAGAGTTTATATTTTTCTCAAGCACACATCAAATATTATTTTCAATAGATCATGTGTCATATTATAAATCAGCAATTATTGAGAATACAAATATTTCTAATTATCTTTCAAAGAGTATAATGGAATGAAACTGTAAATCAATAACAGCAAGAAAATGGATAGAGTATCAAACATGCAAAAACTAAACTGCACGTTCTTGAATAACCACTGCATGACAGAATATATAAAAAAAGTGTTCAAAAAGCCAAATAGAAACAAAAACAGTATGCCAAAACTTACAGGATATAGCTAAAATATTACTAAAATAAAAGTTTATAAAAATAAATGCCAACATTGACAAGAAAGAAACGAAAAAGAAACAAAACAAACACACTAAATTAATTAGGCACTTGAAAAGAATAAACTGAGGCTGGCAGTTTGACTTAGTGGCATAGTAAATTCATAACACATGTCTCACCCTGAATTTGATTATGTAAAAAAGGAAATGAAGATATTAACAAACCGACCCTTAGTAAGAGGGAAAATGATAGTAAACAAAATGGAAATTAATTATAAAGGTTTATGTCAGCAAGATGTCTATCTGGATATACCAATATTGTTAAAAGAAAAAAAGAAAAAGAAAAAGAAAAAACACAAATTATTTTTACCCAAAATGTTTTAACCAAAGCATTGTCATTCAGCAGGAATTTGGAGGAGATGTTGCACATTCTAAAACGGTCTTATAAAGAAGACAGCTAAGCCCAAAGAATGTGCTGTGCCTCCTCTTCAGGGAGGTCTATCTTATCCCAAGAGAAATGCTACATGGCAAGGAGAAGTCCGACACGAGGAAGGACAGGAGTGGTACCAACAGCACCACAGGTATGTGAATAGCATATGGTAAGAAGGTCTATATATGCCCTGTCTACAAAGGGGCAGGGTTGAACCTCAACCTCTCTCTCTCTCTCTCTGAAATTTTATTCAAATTTAAAACTGAAAGCATTTCTGTCATTTTTAGCTAAATGGATAGACTTAGAGGAGATCAAGAAGTTAAGTCAAATAAGGCAGACAAAGAAGCATAAATAGTCAGCCTCCTTAAGTATAGCATATGAAACTATCAAACTCATAGAAGCAAAGGGGATCAGGTTAGGGGCTGAGGGAGTGGGAAGGGGAGCGAAGTTGGTCAAACAGCATGAGACTTCAACGATACCGGATAAATAAATTTACCAGGTTTAACATATTGCATGGTAACTAACTTAGCAATACCATGTTTCTCAACGTGTAGATTTTTTTATTGTATTCATATGCCAAAAAAATGAATAACACTCTATGCAGTGATTGGTACATTAATTAGCTTGTGCCATAATTATTTCACAATATACATGCACATAAAATTGTACATATAAAACTTACATAATTTTATTTATAAAACTAAATAAATTGGAAGTCATATATTAGCAGAAATACTTGTAATTCCAATTCAGTTTCTCAATATAACTCTTGTTTTCTTCTCATCTACAACTTCGAGAGCAGAAATGGACAGTAGCTCATTAAATTGATGATCTGAACTTATTTGAGCTCTCTGTAGTCCTGCAACCCCTAACCTCTAGTCCTCTGATGACTACTCTCTTTACCCTATATTTGTCCCTATGGTCAAAACCAATTATTGGCTTCTCCAGTCACAGGAACGCTAACACCTGTGCAAGACTGGAAAACTCTCTTCTCATTTGACTCAAGCACCAGCATCCTATGTTGGGCTCTATTCCTCCATCAGGAGGGCAGTCTGTAATCAGCAGAAGCTCTGTATTCCTGTGCACAATCACCATTTCTATAGCTCCTCTCCATTAGCTCCTGCCTAATTGTTGCACTAAAAAATGCCTTTCCTTTGAATCTCAACCTAAATAAAGTCTGGTTCTGCTCTGTCTCACCAGGACATGTCGATAATTTCCTAACTGTTTGAGTCTACAACCCATGCTAGGACCCATTGTGTCTATACTAGCTTGTAGAAATCATTTTCCACTACTGGTGTTATATGGCCAATTGTATTGATTATGTTAGACACTTCCTTGGTAGTCATTTCTCCCTGAGATCCAAATATTATTGGAGGATTATCTTCCTCCTTTCTGAAGGAAGTTCATTAATATTTC
>NW_008340872.1:6222691-6222785 GCF_000622305.1 Nannospalax galili | reverse complement strand
CAGGTTCTTTCTTTTCCTTTACCTCCCTGTTTCCTTTCCATTACCCTGGTTACTGTAGTTATGTCTGGTTGTGTACTTATTTATGAGAGTCTGG
>NW_008340872.1:6199507-6222300 GCF_000622305.1 Nannospalax galili | reverse complement strand
GTCTACAAAGAGGAGGGTCAACACAGAGGAATCACTTCCTCCATGCTTCCAAGCAAAGCCAACCATAGTCGAGCAGGACCTTTGACTTATCTTCACGTAGATGGAACTGATAAAAGAAAGGATCCAGGGGCTCCTCCCAAGCCCATGTGACCCGTGAGGAACAGATCCTCAAATGACCTTAAGAATAAAAATAAATCGGTTTATCTGGACCCACTGTATGGCCTTAAACATCCAAAAGGAAAGTATAACCAAAGATTAAAGGGACCAATATAATTTCTTAAGAGTCCATATGTATAGATAAACAAGCAATAATGCCAGACAGGCAATACTTTCTTTTGAGTTGTTGGCCGGGGTGGCCCAAGGGACTCCCAGATAGTAACCCAGCATAGAACTGGGAAAATGAACAGCAGACCCAAATCTTATCCAAAAGAATATTGAGAACTGATTACTGCTAGATGAGGAACAGCTGACCCTCCTAAACAAAGACCTATAGCTAGGCTGACTAGATTCACTAGAAGGGCAAGTAGTGGGGAATGGCTGGGGTGCCAACAACACAGCAGACTAGCAAGGATATGAGAGTATAAGGGCTCTAGTGGGGGAGGGAGGCTATGGGAGGGTGCTATCTGGGAAGTGGGTGTACAAAAAAATTTTAATAAAAAAAAGGTTTATCTTATTTTTTTATGTGTGTAATGTGTCTGTCCGTGTGTGTGTGCCTTGTGTTGCTGGTGCTCGGTTAAGGAAGAAGAGGACATCAGATACCTTGGAGCTGGAGTTACAGATGGATGTGAGCCATCTGATGTGGGTGCTGGGAATTGAACTCAGATTCTCTGCAAGTGCAGCAAGTACTCTCTTAACCACTGAGTTATCTCTCCAGTCATGTCATTAATATTTCTTAAAGCTGACCATCTAGACACATTTCCCCAAAGGAAACGTATTTTACCTTAAATTTTGCAGGACACTTTCACTAAATATAGACTCACTGATTAACAGGATATTTCCACATGAATTGTCATGAAATAAGCTCATCTTCTAAAAACAAAACGTCCATTTCTGACATAACAAAATTTCAATTTGTAGCAATTTGGAAATATATGATTACATATATCATGTGCATATGTCTTCTATAAAAAGCTTTGGCTATTAATCTCCTGTCTGAATCATTTAATTTGTTGTTTTGCATAGATCGTCTTTTCACTGTGTTGCCTTGGTGTGCAGAACCTTTGAAGTCATATCTTATGCATATGACTCTACCGTTTAGAGAGAGAATTTTTCACATTTTGGTTTAAAAAAACAGAAACAATTTTTCCTATTTTCAGCACATGGTGGCTTAATAAAGAGAAATCAACATGGATTCACTCATGGGAAAGACCATAGGAACAAAAGCACAAAAATGCCTCTTTGATTTCTCAAATCTGCTGCTATTTTATTTGACTAAGAAACTTAGGGAGCAAACTAACATGTAAATCCACAACTTCTATAAATATACGGGCTGGTGATTTTCATGACATGCTTAAGAAAAACATTTGATAGTGCCCATATAATTCTTGCTTATACCAGTGAAATAATGTACATCTACCAGCCTAGCTCTGAGTTCTTCTCAGAAACATTTCTCTAGCAGAACCCATCACAGACACTCCTAGGAAATAATTGGCAGTGTATCTAGCGATAGCTGTCCATGAATACATACAGAGGAAAAAGGAAAAAGGGAAGGAAGGTGAACAGTTGACCACAGAAGAAGCAGTTCCTTAGGTTCTGTTCAAACACATCATATTCCTACTATTTTTCATGAAGCAATTTGTTTTCTGACACCAGGGTCTCAGGCATGAATAATATCTTGATTGAATTTACCTATGTGTGGCATTGATGAAATTGAATATCAATATACATAAATGCATTAAATTTGGACATTTTATTGATAGCATAACATAGTTAACTAAAAAGTTAAGCACATGAATGTGGGTCCTAGAATATTCTTAGAAGAAAATGTAAATTAATATTTTTATAAAAGCACCATTTTTTTGTCTTTTTGAGACAGGGTGTCCCTTTAACCCCAGCTGGCCTGGAACTCACTATGTAGACCAGGCTGGCCTTGAACTCACAGAGATCCGCCTGCTTCTGCGTCCTGAGTGCTGGGGCTAAAGGCATGTGCCACCATGCCCAGCAAGCACCATTATTTTTATGTGACTATCCAGTTTTAATAGTATTACTTACTTAAAAGACATATATATATATATATATATATGATAGAATTGTAAGTAATGTTTGAATTTGTGTGTGTGTTCTATTTTCTGTTGGCTCATTTATTAAGCAGTTAAATAAATCTTGGTGCTTAATACACATTTATATCCATCTGTGTTAGCTGCTTTCTTCATTGAGCTGACAAAATAAATCATCACATGAGTTCCTTTTACTATATACATCTTCCTGCCATCAGATAAATAATAATAACCTCTATTAGAAGTAGCTTATCCCTCATTTGCTCTCAAGGGCACAATGACTTTACACTGGGGCTGTTGTTCTTTGCCTTGACACAGAGTCAAGATACTAGCCTGTCTTAGGAAAGGAGTTTGGAGGATACTTTGAGATAAAAAAGCTTGCATGTGAAGTGGGAAGGTGAATTCCATTTCCAGAACTTCTCCATGAGCTCAAATAGCATATGAGGATATAGTAAGATACTGTGTACACCCCAATAATTTTTCTCTGTAAAATTTAATGTGATTTACATTGGACAGAAGAATTCCTGTTGAATTCAGTTGCTTCTGGCCAGACCAAAAGGATCTGTCCTCGTTAAAACCTGAATACATTTGTCCAGTGAATCTTTTTATTTAATGGGACTTTCCATCACTCTATGAGGAAGCTTCACCATTGAGAGTTGAGCCATGCATTAGTATTCTCTCTACCCCGTGTTCCTCTATGGTCCATGAACCTTGGGTGTAGAGGGATTACTGTAGGGTGAGGGAGAATAGGTCTTTAAGGGTGTGACTCTAGATAGGCTGACTGGACTCCAGTGGATGAACTGATACCTAGTGACATCTGGGTACATAAACTTGACTCAATAGGCCTTAATATACATGACAGAATGCATGAAATCTGGTGGAGAGGACTATAGGGGATAGGGAAGGGGTTTGTATTTAATTAATTCAATTAATTAATTGAAAAAAACAATTTTTAGAAAGATCTGGGATTTTTTAGAATTTAAATTCTTGTATTATCCCAAAATGCTTTCTACACTTACATCCCTTACATTTTTGGTGATTAATAGTTCGTATTATTTAAAAAGTAAACACAAACTGTGTGTGAAATTCAGCCATTCCTTAAAATTAAGAATTTTGCAAGACTATTGACAGCAGCTTAACTTTTAATAAATAACTGAAAATAGTACAAATATATCAACATGACAATAAACTAACTTGTGCACACCCAGGGAACTGCTTGGGAAAATAAACCATTAATACACTCAAAAATAAAGACCAATGTTGTAATAATTATGCTTGGTCACCAGAGCTTTGGATGTCTGCATAGGTGAACACATCAAATTTCATACTAATGTACGCAGCTGTGTAAAGAGCAGGGACTATGCTGCCAGCAAAGGGCTGGAGTAAAATACTCCTGACCGTGAGTCGGCCTGGAGAGCCAGGGAGGGCAGCAGGTGATCTATGCACCTCTCTTCTGTTATCTTCTGCTTTCTGCTTTCGCAGCATCATTTCTGCTTGGATGGATGTCAGCGTTTTAGGATAATGGGGGCAACAGTAGTGCTACTGTCCTCCCCCTTCCGTCCTGCAATGTAGTAGCCAGCTGTAGGCTTGGGGCCTTGGGAAGGCAAGCCTTGTCGCAAGTTCCCTCCTTGGAGAGGGGCTGCAGCATTCATCAACGCTGGTGTGCTGGGAGTGAAATTGGTGGATGATGAACTACAGTCCCCTGAGCCCATTGCTGTGCTAAGGGTCAACCCAGAAGTGGGTGGGGCAATGGGGGAAGCACATTGGCGCTTCCCATAGACCAGCTCTCTGCCATTACCAAGGTCAGCAGGTGACGTCGTACCTGCAAATCCCAGTTGGGTTTTGCTGCCACTAGCAGGTTGGCCTGTTGGTACAGTTAGGCCAGCTGTGGCTGCTGAGGACAATGGATTCCTCAGAATGACACGGCCAGCAGGCTGCTGCTTCCTGTTCAGTAATGCACAGGTGGGCTGAGAGGGAGCCCCGGTATGGTTGAAAGCTGCGGTAGACCCCCAAACTGCCTGTGCCAGCAACCTGGT
Organism: Nannospalax galili; assembly: GCF_000622305.1. Taxonomy (NCBI): domain Eukaryota; kingdom Metazoa; phylum Chordata; class Mammalia; order Rodentia; family Spalacidae; genus Nannospalax; species Nannospalax galili. The sequence goes on along the minus strand of NW_008340872.1, from coordinate 6,218,048 downwards.
GGAAACAAGTTCAGAGGCACGTCGAGAGTGCAAGAGGACAGCCTGAGAAGGTGGCGTGGTGTCCATGGACTCAAAATCCATGGGAGGATGAGATGGTGTTATTGCTACCATGGATGGCAGTGCTGGCACCAGGCCAGGGTGAACCCTCAGACCAGAAGCACTGGCAGAAGACATGCTCTGCCTCTGCCCATCGGTGGTCCCGGGTGTGCGCAGATTGTTCCCAAAAGGGTTGGGGCAGGGGACCGTGAGTGCAGGAGTGCCAGTGGGCACTGTGGCACAGCCATGCCCAAACACAAAGGGCATTGAGCTTCCTGGAGGTGATCTGAGAATAACTGCCTCCAAAGGGGGCGTGGTATCCATGTCCATTACTGCAGGCTCCATGGCTCCCAGCTCATGTCTTCACAGACATGGGCTTCTGTGGTAGAAGAGACTGTGGGAGCATTCCTGGGGGTAGGGGCTATGGCAGCAGTGGGAAAAGGCAGAGAAGGGGGATCGATGCACATTGGGGTTGGGGATTCAGTCTTGCTGGAGAGAGCCAGAAGGGAAAGTCGAAGGAGAAATGGGGACTGTGGGTGCACTAGGTGTTAGGGAAGGCAGAGGCACACACAGAACTGGGGGCCCAGCAGCCTAGAGGCAGAAATAGCTGGGCTGGAAACCACGAAGTTAGTGGAAAGGGGCAGAAAGCCCACATGCCCTGCCACAGGTTGGGGGATAGGCAAGGCAGGCTGAGGCGGTGCAGGCTGCTAGCACCTGGGTTTTAGGCTGTGAGGCTTGTGAGACACCCACTTTATCATCTACGCTTTGCATGGCTTGACCCTTCATGGTCATCATGCTGTCCAGTTCTTTTCCTTTGTCAGTGCGTGGAATCTTGGGAGGTGGGGGCATGTCACCTCCATCCCTCTGTAGTGGCCCTGGGGGTGGCGGCAGCAGCTCTAGAGTGGACGCTTTTCTCTTGTAGGTCCTCTTTAGCGCAGGTACAGGTGGAGCAGCACAGGTTCCTGGTGCACTAATCTGAGGCTTCTCGCCCTGCCCCTCCTTCCGTGACTTCTGGGATCCTGCAGAGCCTAGGCAGTTACTTAGCTCTAGTTCTTCCTTGGGAAAGGCCTCCCAAAGTTTGAAACAGCTGGTTGAAGCTGGGTCGGGGCATCCTGGTGCAACCACACCACACTGCCCAAGAGAGAGGATGCCTCCTGTAGGATGGTAAGAACTGGGGCTGCTAAGGCCATGGGATATCTTCCTGGGAGACATCAAGGAAGTCACCCTCTGAGGATGTCCATTTCCTTCCTGAGGCCCCTAAGGTGGCCTCACAGAAACCATGTTCCCTTTGGCCCCCAAGGTCATAGATGATGTTTGCACATGGCTGCTGAATGTGCTTCTTTTCTTCTCCTCTTGACATTCTGTCCCCATTGGCCACCTCCAGTCCTCATCCTCCTCCACCTCCATCTTCACCTCCTTCTCCTTCTCCTCCACCTCCATCTTCACCTCCTTCTTCTCCTCCTCCTCCACCTCCATCTTCACCTCCTTCTTCTCCTCCTCCTCCACCTCCATCTTCACCTCCTTCTTCTCCTCCTCCTCCACCTCCATCTTCACCTCCTTCTTCTCCTCCTCCTCCACCTCCATCTTCACCTCCTTCTTCTCCTCCTCCTCCACCTCCATCTTCACCTCCTTCTTCTCCTCCTCCTCCACCTCCATCTTCACCTCCTTCTTCTCCTCCTCCTCCACCTCCATCTTCACCTCCTTCTTCTCCTCCTCCTCCACCTCCATCTTCACCTCCTTCTTCTCCTCCTCCTCCACCTCCATCTTCACCTCCTTCTTCTCCTCCTCCTCCACCTCCATCTTCACCTCCTTCTTCTCCTCCTCCTCCACCTCCATCTTCACCTCCTTCTTCTCCTCCTCCTCCACCTCCATCTTCACCTCCTTCTTCTCCTCCTCCTCCACCTCCATCTTCACCTCCTTCTTCTCCTCCTCCTCCACCTCCATCTTCACCTCCTTCTTCTCCTCCTCCTCCACCTCCATCTTCACCTCCTTCTTCTCCTCCTCCTCCACCTCCATCTTCACCTCCTTCTTCTCCTCCTCCTCCACCTCCATCTTCACCTCCTTCTTCTCCTCCTCCTCCACCTCCATCTTCACCTCCTTCTTCTCCTCCTCCTCCACCTCCATCTTCACCTCCTTCTTCTCCTCCTCCTCCACCTCCATCTTCACCTCCTTCTTCTCCTCCTCCTCCACCTCCATCTTCACCTCCTTCTTCTCCTCCTCCTCCACCTCCATCTTCACCTCCTTCTTCTCCTCCTCCTCCACCTCCATCTTCACCTCCTTCTTCTCCTCCTCCTCCACCTCCATCTTCACCTCCTTCTTCTCCTCCTCCTCCACCTCCATCTTCACCTCCTTCTTCTCCTCCTCCTCCACCTCCATCTTCACCTCCTTCTTCTCCTCCTCCTCCACCTCCATCTTCACCTCCTTCTTCTCCTCCTCCTCCACCTCCATCTTCACCTCCTTCTTCTCCTCCTCCTCCACCTCCATCTTCACCTCCTTCTTCTCCTCCTCCTCCACCTCCATCTTCACCTCCTTCTTCTCCTCCTCCTCCACCTCCATCTTCACCTCCTTCTTCTCCTCCTCCTCCACCTCCATCTTCACCTCCTTCTTCTCCTCCTCCTCCACCTCCATCTTCACCTCCTTCTTCTCCTCCTCCTCCACCTCCATCTTCACCTCCTTCTTCTCCTCCTCCTCCACCTCCATCTTCACCTCCTTCTTCTCCTCCTCCTCCACCTCCATCTTCACCTCCTTCTTCTCCTCCTCCTCCACCTCCATCTTCACCTCCTTCTTCTCCTCCTCCTCCACCTCCATCTTCACCTCCTTCTTCTCCTCCTCCTCCACCTCCATCTTCACCTCCTTCTTCTCCTCCTCCTCCACCTCCATCTTCACCTCCTTCTTCTCCTCCTCCTCCACCTCCATCTTCACCTCCTTCTTCTCCTCCTCCTCCACCTCCATCTTCACCTCCTTCTTCTCCTCCTCCTCCACCTCCATCTTCACCTCCTTCTTCTCCTCCTCCTCCACCTCCATCTTCACCTCCTTCTTCTCCTCCTCCTCCACCTCCATCTTCACCTCCTTCTTCTCCTCCTCCTCCACCTCCATCTTCACCTCCTTCTCCTTCTCCTCCTCCACCTCCATCTTCACCCCCTCCCTCTTGGCCTCCTCGACCCTCTCTTCCTTCTTCTTGTTCTTCTTGTTGTTTTTCTTCTTCTTCTTCCCATCTTTTAATTTTTCCTTAGCTCTCGCTTCAGTGGTCTTTTCAAAAGGAAGAGGAAGGTGACCAGATGTCAAGGGCTGTAGAGTCGGAACCATCCTCACTGGTGGGGTAGTAGGGAGAGTGGTCTTGGCGCCCTGAAAGAGGGACCCCAGTGGTTCTTAAAGGCTGGAACATCCCAAAGATATATTGCCTCCTGGGGCTGCTGCAGAGGCCAGGCGGCCACAGGAACAATGAGGGTCCAGTCTCTATACAGATGGGTTTCCCCTGGCAGGAGCAACCTGCAAGGCCAGCCAGGCAGGGGCAGCTGACAGGCCATAAGATGTGGGGGAGGATAATCCGGTGGAGCTGGAGGCTAGGCAGGCAGCCACGCCACGTCACCCTGAGAAAGTCCTCGTTTAGGGAGATTACTGAGCAAATCTGGTATGGGGAGAACAGAGAAAGGAAAAATGAGCAGCTTGCAGCTACTCTGTATCCAGGCAAGCCCTGGTTCTTAAGACGTCATACTGGAACTTGTGATGTATGGGGCCCATGCGTTTGAGTGGGGAGGGGTGGCTGAGCCCCAGCTGTCCTCCAACTCACTATGTAGACCAGGCTGGCCTCTGTGTAATGAATGTAATAGAAACATAACAAATATCATAGAACTTAGAATATAGAAATAGAAATCCAATCTGTAAAAACGAAAGTGATTGAAACCATGAACTATGTGACAGCTATGGTTGACAAGGTAAGCTGAACTAGGAAGCATGAGCCTTAACTGAGTGAAACAGAATGTATGTGTGAGTGTGATAAGTAACCCAAGAGCAGTCACCATATCTAAGACACCAGCTGAACTCACTGACGTCAAGACAACGACAGACTGACAGTAAAAAGCATGTAAAAAGCCAGAGACTCGGGCAGTTCACCAATGCTTGGCAACTCCTGAGACCAATACAGACCATCACTCCATCTGTCCGCATCCCGACGTTCGTGCCCGAGACATCGAGACACCAAGACTCTGCCCGAGACCTGCCAGACCTGCTACGACTGCACGTGATCATCAGGACCTGCAGCCGAGCAACTTCTGCCGGGAGAGAGCAATGATCACAGCTGACGCTGAGAGCCTCCACACGGAGCAGGATATGGTAAAGGATGTCACTGCTTGCTCATGCTATACAGAAGACATCTTTGACGGATTTGAAGAGATAATTTGCTAGGCTATATGAGACCTGTGGAGGGAGATACCTTGCATGGGGTTCCTGGCAGCCTCTTGGGGCTGAAGGGTCCTCCTCTGACAAACAGAAGGAAAATGGGAACACATTGACTTGCCACATTGTGAGGGGTCTGACAAGTCTTAGCAGAGAATGCCAGAGACTGAGGCCATCACTGTTCCTATCCCTGTCTCCTAGGTAAGAAGTCTTGCATAAGTCAGCCTGGAAGATGCTCCCTGCTCTGAACAGATCTGTCACTCTAAATTGGGCTTAGCCCGCTGCTCATACAATTACATATTGGGGACCTCTAGACTCATGAGGCTTGGTACTTGGGGCTGCATGATGCCACCCTCAGTTCTTTTCCTGAGCTGGCCTCTTCATGCCTCTAGTTGCCTCACTGCTGTGTGCAGAGCAGAACATAATTACATGTCTTCAGAGAATCCCAATGTTATTTCTAGGGCTTTGTGGATAGTGGCAGTGTTCCCAGGCATGTCAAAGGTCATAACTCAAGGTCTGGTTGATATGACAAACCAGACTGCCCTGTCTACTCTAGCTGTCATTTTTGTTGCATGCAATGGAGCCAGTGGCTAGGTCTGTGCCATTCTTCTTCGGGGGCTAGAGGGAGGCTGTCTCCAAGGGGACAGTTTAACCATAAAGGACAATTTATACAAAAATGGCAGTCAGTTGGCAGCCACATCTGACTATTCATCTGTCTGGTGGAGGATTTTTTTAGGAACAGGACAAGGGGTGTGCCCACCCTAGGGTGGTATGCAGATCAGGTTCAATCCAGGATAGAAACCACATGGCAATTTGAGTAAGGAGAATTGAATCCAAAGACTCATTAATAGGAAAAGGTAGTTAACTATATAGAGGCAAGGTAAGGACTCCAAGGGAGTTACAGGTGCTTGTGGGACACCTAGCCTGTTTTGTGAGTACTAGGATCCAAATTCTGGTCTTTCTACCTCTCCAGATGGCTAAAGACAGAATTTATGGATGGAATCCTGACATCACAGCAAAGGAGTCTTGGCTATGAAGACTGTATGGCTAATGAACTGTGGATCCTAAAACTTTAAAATGTAAATTAATATAAAACATGAGATGCATAACTTCCAGGTTTTTTGCCCCTTACCCTTGAACAGAGTAGGAAAGTCGAGGGCAGATGGTGATTTTCACCAGAGGAAACTGACAACCACTCAACTGAACTTTCCACTCTTAATGCCATGAACTATTATGACAACTACTATGGGGGTCTGGGCTACGGTTATGGCTGTGGTGCGCTGGGCTATGGCTATGGTTGTAACTATGGTGGCCTGGGCTATGGCTGTGGTTATGGTTATGGCAGGTTTGGGTACAGCTGCTGCTACCCATATTGCTATGGCAGATACTTGTCCTATGGGTTTTATTGAGAAACTTCTTGAGCCAATTAGCTTATAGAACTCTTCCTCCTGTGCATCCCAACTATCCTTCCATGCTGTAAATACCTTAAGTGTTCTGGAGGCTGGAGAGCTTGCTCAATGGTTAAGAACACTGGTTGTTCTTGCAGAAGACCAGGGTTCAAATCCCAGCACCCACATGGCAGCTGACAACTGTCCGTAACTCCAGGTCCAGGGGATCCAACAACCTCTTCTGTACTCTGCAGGCATTTCATGACACGGGTGTACTTATCTACATGCAGGCAAAACACGCATACACATAAAATAAATAAAATATTAAAAAATTAATTAAGTGTTCTGAAGAAGAATCAAAACAGTTATAGTATCTTTTGTAATCAGACTCAATCCTTCAGACTAAACATTATACAAGCTTCACGTACAATATTCCATCATTCATAAAAATATTCCCATTAAAGACGGCATTACTTTGCCATTCATTATTGCAACTTAACAGCTTCAGAGAGAAAAATTTGTTTCCTCAGTAAAATTTGTCTTGAAAAACATTTAGCACTTATGTTCATTTTATGCATGTTTCATTTTTGTCTATTTTGCAATGTTTAAAAGCACATTTTCTAGAAATCCACACACACACTTAGAGAGGATGGATTTCCTTCTTAGTTGTAGAATGATGCTGTGGGACAGGTAACAGGGTGAACTCCATTCAGCACCATGAGCTGAAGACTCAGCTAAAACATGTCTGTCCAGCATTCAGTTTTCTCATCACTCTCTGAAAACTGGCAGTTTGATTTATGTAGATCCCTTTATTTAGACCAACATCCTTCAGTTAAAAGCAGATTAATTAGAAAATTATCCTGAATACAGGCTGAAAATACTGATATGATCTCACCGAGATTTTATGAAAGGCAGGCACTTGGCACAACCCACATATAGCTAAGCCTAATCACAGCAGTTTCTCACTGTGCTTTTTTATTCTTCCAACCAATACTCCATTCTCTCTCCCCTTGACCCTGAGTCGGGCAGTAATGGCACATAAAATACTGTATATTGTAGTTGTTCCATAAGAAAACTTAAGCCAAGCTTTCCTTCATTGCTAGTTTCAATTATCTGTGAATACAGATCTTTCAGCACCTGCCCCATGCAACTCTGTTCTCAAGTGAGAAAAGAAAAAAAATGGTCCCAATCTTCTGTTCTTCTTAAAAATAATTGTAGCAGTCCCAAGCAAACAAAAGGCACAATGATCTGTAAAGAATGAAATGGTATTGGAAGAATCCCCACCCTAGAACTGGAAAGTTAATTTCATGCCTCTGTGGTACCCACATGAGGGACATTGAGATTTACAGGAATGTGTTGCCTGGTGACATCAGTCAGATGGCAGAATTGGTAGGAGAGGAAGAGGTGTGACCATGAAACAAGCAGAAGATATTCTAAAGTTTAACAATTGCTGAATCTTAATTAAAAAAAGACATAGAAATTGTTTTTACTGCCTAATTTTTTTTACTGACTGAACCACACATAAATTGAACCAAACATTAAAAAAAAAACCTACAAAAGTTAACATCTGTTCACTGACTTTAAATAGCTCACAAAAAAATGCTCTTATGTGATTCTGAATCTACACTTTCATCTCTGTCTAATCTGGTTTCGTTCTCACTCTTGTATATTAAAGTTTTAAATGATGCACAAGCTATAAAACCAACAGTAAGGTTGCATATATTTGGACCCTTAGCTGTTTCATGCAACTTAGTGCTATAGTTGGGTGTTTAAGGACCATATTGAAAAAGAAGAGGAGTGTGCTTCCTCACATCTGTGTATCTCATCAAGTTTACATTCAAAGATAACAATGTTTACCACTGAAAGTAAGTGTGGTATTTGGAGAAATTTAGGCCTCAGCCACTTGAAAGTCAAGCGGTAAGTAATTTTAAGTAATTTTCTAACACCTATAGAGAGATGATATTGACATCTCATTTATAAAGATGTCTATGATTCACTCTTTGATTCAGGGATTGGAGAGTACTAGGGAAAGAAACTAGGGCCTTGTGGATGCAAGGGAGGGCTTTACTAGTTAAGAATATCCCCAGCACATCTCCAAAAAGTTTGAAAGAGTCATGTCACTGCTGTACCTGCAAGGCTTTTATGAAAACTAATGGGACCCTAGAGCCTCACAGAAAGAGAGTATCAGAGGTTAGGGTGAAGCAACTAACAGACCATGATCTGTTTCATAGACACATCCTATGGGATGACACAGAGGGACGGCAAATATATATATAATTTGTGATCATAAAATAATCACTTATTTTCTGGAGATTTAACAATAACCTACATGAAAATACTGAGTTCAGAATAAATCTGAGCAATGTTTGTATAAGATCTGCATTATCACCAAGTTACTGAGTAAATCAGTAGCAAGGTCATTTTTTATAAGCAAGAATCAAGAAATGTATTCCTCCAGATAAGATTTATGCCACCATTACAAAACAAAACACAAAGATTTTCTTCTTATAGAGTGTTACAAAACAAATATTTTAAAAAGAAGCTATTTGAATGATTTGTGTTGTACCACAGAGTCAATTCATAAGTATTTGATAAAGATAAAATGAGCTGGAGTTTGCGAAATCGAACCAGAAATTTATGTGAAACCTCAGTGATTTGACCATGGCATCCGGACACAGGGGCACAATTATCTCAGATATGCAGGTCTTGTTTGTCGAGTAAATCACAAAACCCATGATGTTTACTGAAGCACCTAAATGAGATGTTTGATGCTACAATGCCTGTGACTTACCTGCTTACCACCCAGGTGTATAAAAGACCCATGGCAGTTGGAGACATCCAGACTCAGGAACCTATTGCTGGTCCTCAACTGGACAGTCCACTCCTGACACCATGTGTTACTATGGCAGCTACTATGGAGGCCTGGGCTATGGCTATGGTGGCCTAGGCTGTGGCTATGGATGTGGTTATGGTGACTATGGTGGCTATGGTCTCTATGGTGGCTATGGCTACAGGTGCTACCGCCCACTGTGCTGTGGAAGGTACTAGTACTGAGGAGTTTCTGCAGCTTCCCAGTCTGTGGGTTGTAACCGGCTGTCTTACTGAAAATATCTCCAAATTTCTTCATGTTAGGAATAATTAAATATCTTCCAAAATTCTAACTACATGCTAAATTATCTGAAAAAAAAATGAAAGAAATACAGCATCTTCATCTTGGATCCTCATCTTTATTTGGATTTTGTGAAAACTTGCAAAAAGTTTCACACCCTCTTCACGCTCTTCATAAAGTTGTATAAATTGTGGCCAAATTTGTTTCTCAACTTGTGTGTAAAATACATGTATTTTTTAATAAAATATTGAAAATATTGCTTATTATGTTTTATTAAACATGCCCCATCAATTTCCATATATGCTTGCTCATTTGTATGCAGTTGGCCACATGTGTGGGGTTGTAGGTGAGAACCTGAGTGAGGAGGGAGAGCGAGGGGACTGTGAAGGAGGTGGGCAGGGAAGAGGAGAGCAAACAAGAGAAGCCTTTACTTTCAGCATTCGTCCGTTGATGGACATTTGTTTCTTTCCCATCTTTGGTTCTATGAACACTGTAACAATGAATTCGGTGGTGCAGATATTTTTTCTTTCAGATGAAATATTTTTTTCTTCTAGTTGTGTTTGAAGGAGTGTGAAGGTTAGATCCTATGTTACTTCCGTATATTTATTGGTTAGGGGTGCTGCATAGTTTTTTCTTTACTAACTTACATTCCCACTAACAATACAGAAAGATTGCATTTTGTCCACGTGCTCTGTGACGTTTGTCTTTCTTCATTCTGATATTAACCATCTAACAGCTGTAGGGCACAATCTAAGTTTGACTTTGATTTGCATCTCTGAGATATTAGTGAAACAGCATTACTTTATCATTCTGGCCTTTTTATATTCTCTTTTATTAAGTATAATTCTAAATCTCTTCTCATATGCCTGAGTTTATTTTCTTTTGGCTGTTTCATTATAGCTATGCCATATAAATTTTGTTCATTAATCCCCTGTCTGATATTTTTTTACTTTGTGTAGATTAACTTTTTACTCTGTTGATCATTCTATTGTACAGGACTTTCTTCACTGAGACATTAGAACTTTGCATTTTTGTTTTTTCCTGTTGCATATGTATATTATGTGTGTGGTGTACATACATTTTGTATTTTCATGTGTGTTAGTACACATACATGTGTGCACATATATATGTGTGTGCCCAACAGAGAGGCCCAAGTTGGCATTAGGTGTCTTTCTTGATTATTCTCTATCTTATATAATGAGATAATCTCTCACTGAACTAAGTATTTGCCATTTCACTCAGTCTGGTTAGCCAGCATGTTCCTTGGATACCCTGTCTCCACCTTCTCTACTGAGTTTATAGGAGATACTTCCATGCCCAACAGACCTTGAGTTGCTTCTGGTGATCAAAGTTCTGTTCTTCACACTTGTATAACAAGCACTTTACCCTTTGAGCCACCTATCTAGGCCCTGTTTTCAATAAAAATATATGTATGAAATTCACAAAAAATTAATAAAAAAGAATAAATTAATGAAATTGTTGCATTCAAAATTTGAAACATAATCATATATTTCAGTGACTCAGAATTGCTGTGTACACCAAAATGTATGCACCAACCACAAACAGAAAAGAAAAGGAGAGAACATGCCTTATAGAGTTCATTTTAAAAAGTACATACACTTTTATCTTAGACTGATAGAAGATACCATGGCTTAAAGGTACCCAAGGCTTGAGCAATGGCTGGGCTACTGAACTGTGACCCCCAAAACTGTCCAGTATTTTTAAAGACACATGACACTACTGTACCTAACTAACCGTTTCTGAGAACAAAGTTCCTCCTGACTATTCCAGATTTTTAAGTATCCTCTAAAAGTTGAGGATGAAATACCTAACTTCTAGTCTGTTGCATCCATAACACTTTCATAAAGGATGACAAAGAGAATCAAGAAAGATATAGTTTCTGTCATAAAATGGTCTTTAAAATTATGGAAATTTAAAATAATGTACATGAGGGAGCTGGAGAGATGGCCCAGTGGTTAAGAACACTAACTGTTCTTGCAGAAGACCCAGGTTCGAATCCCACCACCTACAAGGCAGCTAACAAATGTCCATAACTCCAGTTCCAGGGGATCTGACAACCTCTTCTGTCCTCCGCAGGCATTGCATGACATGGGTGCACTTACCTACATGCAAGCAACACATGTATACAGATAAAATTTAAAAAATAATATTAAATAAAATATTTTAAAAAATGAAAAAGTACATGAAATCAATAGGTTCAGAATAAAACCTGAAACATGTTTACAAATGACATAAATTAGCACAAACCTACCAGTACCACAATCAATACCAGATTATGCTTCACAGAGGAGACTTTGGAAATAGACTCCTCTGCACACAAGTTTTCTAACAATGAAACAAATGAAAACCTACAAAGACTTTCTTCTGGAGTAATGGAAACAAAAGTGAAAAGAAGACACCTATGTTAATGATACATATCATATGCGGAATCAGGTTATATGAATTCATAAACACAGAATGAACTAAAAAGCTGAAAATGGAACCAGTAGAGAGAATAGAGATGGATGGATCGTGGGGGACTAGGGAAGCCAGAAAAAATTAATAGCCTCCAAAACCCCATGAGAAATGTACATATGGTGTCTGAACATAAGTGTGTGTGTATACCTGGGGGTTGTATGATAAGGAATACAATGCCAGACAGGAGAGACCACTCTTCAGTGGTTGGTCAGAGTGCTCCAAGGCTCCCAGAACAACACAGGCTATTGCCTGAGCTCTTGGTTATCTCCCAGAACTGGAAGATCAGAACTGCTGCTTAAGCCAGGACATACTTCAGACACAGGACTTGGAGCAATAGAGCAGAAACTGATCTGGAAGCCTTCTACCTGAAGTTTGCCTCTCTTAGTTCTAGAGAATACTATGAAAGCTGCTAAGGGAGAAATTCAATCAGTAGTCCAACCCAGCCCTAAAACCTAACAACCATAAAGACCGGCACAGCAAAGGACCTCTTCTGGTGCAGTAGGAGCACGTTATCTGGGGGTAATCGACAGCTATCTAAGTGTATTTAAAGCCTTCTCAATGGGAGTTAACTCATGGGTAGCACTGTAAACACAGCCAAATACACATGACCAGAGAGGTCATAGATCCTCGAGAAAACCTTACCTCTGTCATAGCTCTAGACAAATGAAAATTCTTACCATATGCTAACATTGTTCTTTATATGTACAGACAAGTATACGACACACCACTCATCAACAAGCTTCTTTTTGCAAGAGATGAAGGCTACTGCAGAATCCCACAACTGATCACACCCAGAAAATATAGGCCTGAGAGATGTCCAGTTCCAGATGACATATCTACAGTTGAACCTCTAAACCTAAGGCTCATGGAACATAGCAGAACAGGGGTTAGAGAGAAAACTAGTGCATCCCTCCACTCTCACCAGTGAAGCTCCCTTATACAGCAGAGTGCGGTATACACAGAAGACTACAACTGACTAAGTTTTAAAGAATAAGAGACTGCAGAATGCGTGTTCCTGGTAGGACTTCTATGTTAAACCTCTACCACCCACAGCTCAGGGGCCACTGAAGAAGAGGGGGGCAGAAAGATTGCAAGAGCCAGGGCTGGGTCACAAACATAGAAAAGCAGAGATTTTAGGCCACTGGGAGTTTGCACATGTGAACTTGTGGCAATGGTGTCATGGAGCACAGGCCCATGACAACACAATCAGACAAGGGCCCAGAGTGGAGTGAGGGAAATGGGTGACAGGACTGCACCTAGTCTGGGAACTATTGGAGACTGATTAATACTGGGTGAGGGAAAGTAGGCCTTACTTGCAATCTCCAGATAGGTTGACTAGACTCCAGTGGATGAATTTTCACTGAAGGACATCTGGGTAAAAATGCTTGACTGAATAGGACTTAACATGTATGGTGGAATAATAAGGTTCGATGGGAGGTTGGGAGGACATGGATAGGGGAAAGAGGTCAAAATTTAATTAAGAACTGTTGTATGAAATATACAAAAGTTCAATAAAAAAATAAAATTTAGAAGCAGAGATTGATCTTTTTTTATAGTGTAAATATTATACTTATTACAATCTATTATTTATTTAGTGGAGGGGGCACTCCATGGTGCACACATGGAGGTCAGATTACATTTTGAGGGGGTCAGTTCTCTCTATCATCTGGGTCCCAGGGATTGAACTTAGGTCATCAGGCTTGGCGGCAAGCACCTTTACCTGCTGAGTCATCTAGTTGACTCCGTATGAATATATTTTTTTTAATTTTTACAAAAACTTTATTGAGAATTTCACACATGCATATATAGGAGGAAATGCGGCCTGAACAACCAGCGCATGTGCGCTGCAAACACGCCAAAATCATCCAGTTAAGTCAAACCTGTATTCTGCCAAAGGACATAGAGACGGCTGAAGCAAGATAGCTCAACGTAGAGAGCCAATGAGGATCAGACATGACCCGAGAAGGCCTACTGGGGCCAATGGGACATTGGGAGAGGGGTATATATGGCAGTCCTATATCCACAATAAACGAGTCTGAAGCACCTTGCCTAGTGCATGCTTCCACCTGATTCCCGGTGTCTGTGTGTTGATTCTGCGCTGCTCACCATCTCTTGGTTGGGACCCTGAGTCTCCCCTAGGCTGGACCTGCAGGGAGACTGCAACATCAGGCACTTGACCAGGGACCCTTGGCCCCCTCGGCATTGGTGACACCCCCAAGTTCGGTGAGTAGGCCCTGGGTTTTGTCTGTACCTTCAGCTGCTCAAGGGTGAGTGAGTGGCCCCCTCCTCTGTCCCCTCTACCCTGTTTGTCATATTTGTTGTTAGATCAGGAAGGCACACTCCGCCACGTGGTCCCAAAGCCCACGTCGGCCCCTTTTACTTCTTGGCTCATCCCGGTGAGTTCACATAAGGGTTGAGCCACCCCGAACTCAGGCCTCAGACTACCCCATTGCCTGTTCTGGAGACACTGTGTGAGTATACGGCCAAGGGTGTCATGGCCCTCGGAAGTCCCTCACTAAGCACAAGACACTTGGACCCGATACACCTTTTCATGTCAGGGCAGTTCACGTCGGAGTGGCTCATGGTCCTCATCTGCTCTATCTGTGCCCTTTTGGTGGTTACACTTGACTTCTACTTCTATGGTGAGAATCCCTTCACTGAGCTCTCCCACAATGGGCAATCTTCCACCACAGTGCAGGGAGCCAGAAACAGCAGCACTCAAGGCACTCTTAAAGACTAGAGGATTCAAGTTTGGAATCTCCACAAGGGTATCTTCAGCCCGGTGGGAATAGTTACATGGGGAATCATAGGAATGGTGGGAATATTAATTATACTCCTTTCTAAATGTCTCTTAAAGTATACACAATCACAAAAGCAAATTAACAGAGCTACTCTTCAAGTTCTCCAGGCTATCATCTATAATGGAGCAAGACCTGGACCTCCTCCACAAATGTTGTATGCCTGGCTGTCATCTATCCAAATTTCAATAGTCTGACCCCTACCACCTTTAGCTAACATTCCCTGGTTTATCCCCTCAGTGGCTGGTTAGTCAATGACGGGTAAGATCCTACTAATCAGGACAACCTAATACAGGCAGAGTCAATGTCTGGATCCCAGAGGTGAGGCCAACAATGTCTGGGCTAGAACCCAGGCTCTCACTGTGTTAAGCTCTGCATTTAAAAACAAAAAGGGTGGATATGTAGGAGGAAGTGCGGCCTGAATAACCAGCACATGCGTGCTGCAAACGCACCAGAAACATCTGGTTGAGTCAAACCTGTATTCTGCCAAAGGACATAGAGATGGCTGACACAAGATAGCTCAACATAGAGAGCCAATGAGGATCAGACATGACCTGAGAATGCCTACTGGGGCCAAAGGGACATTGGGAGAGGGGTATATAAGGCAGTCCCACATCCACAATAAATGAGTCTGCAGCACCTCGCCTAGTGCCTGCTTCCACCCGACTCCCGGCGTCTGTGTGTTGACTCCATGATGCTCACCATCTCCTGGCTGGGACACTGAGTCTCCCCTAGGCTGGACCTTCAGGGAGACTGCAACATGCATATAAGGTGTTTTGATCAAATCCATGCCTACTCCCTCCCCTCCAACATCCTCCCCTCTGAAGAGGTAACCCTAAAATCTTTTAGGGATTAGATACAAACTCCTAAATACTTTTGACATTTTTTGGACTTTGGAACAGAGTATGGTGCTAACAGGTCCAAGAACATTTTGACTTTTAGCCAAGAAAGTGGCTATATGTCTTTGGGGTCTTTTTACGGAACTGTCTAGTCAATTCCTACCTCCTATTCTTATCATGCCATCCTCTGAAGGAGTTACCCAAATTACCAATAAGAAATAGGGACACAGATCGCTCTAGCTTCTTCCATGCTGAGCAGGGACGCAGGGTGAGGCAATTGGAGCACCCCTTCAGTGGGACTACCTAAAAGACTCCAAAATTGCATAACTCTTGTCTCTAAGGGGAGAATAAAGTCCTTGACTCATGAATAGGAGATGTGAAGGAGATGTAAAGGCAAGAGTAATTAGCATTACAAGTTCGAGACAGGAAAGTAGAAAAAAGTCAGAACGGGGCAATTTTCAAATGCTCATATGAGAGTCCATTGGAGTTTCTTGACAAGGGCTTCCAAAAGCATTCCTTTATTGGGTTCTTCCTCATTTTTCTTTTGTCTTCCAAGGCTGGACTAGTTGGCTGGGAAGAGTGGCTGGATACTCAGGTGAGGGTCCAGTGACCCTGCTTGGCACTCCTTTAGTGAATGAGCACAACTGTCAACAAGACCAGTTGTGACTATGTCTAGTGATCAGGCTCAGCCGAAGTCGTGATGATGGTAGTTATTGCATGCAGAAGGGACTGCTGTATAGCATCATCTTATTAAAAGGACCTGGAATTTAAAAGAATTTGGTGCTAGGAGCCATATATGAGGGAGGGAGAACATATGTCCTTTGTTTTTCTGAGTCTGAGTTACTTCACTTAGTATAACAGTTTCTAGATCCATTCCTTTACCTGAAAATTTCATTATTTCATCCTTCTTTACTACTGAATAGAACACCATTGTGTAAATATGCCACATTGTTGTTAACCACTCATCAGTTGAGGGACACTTAGGTTGCTTCCATCTCTTAGCTGTTATGAAAAGAGCAGCAACAAACATGGTTGTACAAGTGTCTCTACAATAGGATGAGTCCTTTGGGCATATGCCAAGGAGTGGTATAATTGGGTCATATGGTAGGTTCCTTTTTATATTTTGAAGAGTTCTCCACACTGTTTTCCATAGAGGCTGCATGCATTTGCAATCCCACCATCAGTGAATAAGCGTTCCCCTTTCCCCACATCCTCGCTAGCACTTGTTATCATTTGTTCTCTTGATCTTAGATGGTCTGATTGGGGTAAGGTGATACCTTAGGGTGGTTTTAATTTGTGTTTCCCTAATTACTAACGATGTTAAACACTTTTTGCGATGTTCTTAGCCATCTTTATTTCTTCCTTTGAGAACTCTCTGTTTATAAATTTAGCCCATCTTTAATTGGGTCATTTGGTTTCTCAATTCTTTGTTTTTTGAGTTCTTTACATATTCTGGATGTCAAACCTCTGTCATTATGTGTCACTGGTGAAGATTTTTTTCCCATTCAGTGGATTTTCTCTTCACTTTTTTGATTGTTTCTTTTGCTGTACAGAAGCTTTTTTGTTTAATGTGGTACCACTGGTTGAGTGGTGGCCTTAATTCCTGAGCAACTTCTATTCAATTTAGAAAATCCTTTCCTATACCTATATCTTGTAAGTTACTGTCAATATTTTCTTCTAATAGTTTCAGGGTTTCCAGTTTCACATTGAGGTCTTTGATCCATTTGGAGTTGACTTTTGTGCAAGGTGAAAGATAAGGATCTAGTTTCATTCTTCTACAGGTAGAGATCCAGTTTTGCCAGCACCATTTGTTGAAGATGCTGTCTTTCCTCCATTGTATGTTCTTGGCACTTTTGTCAAATATCAGGTGGCTGAAATTGTGTACTCCATCATGTGTACTCCACATGATGCGGCCATGGCATCCTGTTACAGGAGCACAATTATCTCAGTTATGCAGCTTTGTTTGTCCAGTAAATCACTCCACTTGTGATGTTTTCTGAAGCACAGAGGTGAGATGTTGATGCTGCAATGCCTGTCATTTCCCTGAGTTCCACTTACATGTATAAAAGGCCCTTTGTAGATGGAGAAATCCAGACTCAAGAACCTACTGCTGGTCCTCAACTGAACAGTCCATTCCTGACACCGTGTGTTACTATGGCAGCTACTATGGAGGCCTGGGCTATGGCTATGGTGGCCTAGGCTGTGGCTATGGCTATGGCTATGGTGGCTATGGTGGCTGTGGTCTCTATGGTGGCAATGGCTACAGGTGCTACCACCCATTGGACTGTGGAAGGTACTGGTCCTATGGCTTCTACTGAGGGGCTTCCACTGCTTCCCCACCTACTGACTGTAACATGTTGATGTGCTGAACATATCTCCAAGTTTCTTCACATCAAAAATTCTCAAGCATCTTCAAAAATTCAAGTTTTATACTAAACAATCTAAGAAAACAAAAATATATGAAAGACAGCATATCCATCTTTTCCTTATAGATTTCAGTTTGACTGTGTGACAGCTTGAAGAAAAATGCTCTGTATAATGTGATCCAGTTGAACTCTCAACTTTCATGTAAAGATATGCTTTTACATAAATTATTTCATTGAAAATATTTCTTCCTTACAGTTTTATTAACATTCTCCACCAAGTGATAAGTTTGTATATTTGTGTTTGATTGGTCACATATATGTGGTTGTTTGTGGATATGTGGGAAAATGTGAGGGAGGGGGAGAGAGAGAAAGCACAAGGGAAGGGAATGGGGAGGGACAGTGTCATTTGCTTTAAACATTCATCTATTGATAGACATTTTTGCCGTTTTCATATCCTTGTTAATGAATAAGATCAGAATTAATATGATAATGTGGTTATTTTCCAGACTTCAAATCATTTGTTGTGCTAGTTAGATTTTTAGACACATCATATTAGTGCCAAGAATTTTTTGTAATGAGTCCATACAATGCTTCTGTGATGACTGGAAAAATATACATTCTCAACAATGTGGAGAATTTCCTTTTTTCCATGTGTTCTCTGACACCCGTCTGCTTACCAATGTTATCATTTCATTAACAGCTACGGGGTTCAATTTCATCCTGACTCTGATTCGCAATTATGAGATAATGGTGACATAGAAACTTACTTTACCCTTTGGCAGTATGTAGTTTCCTTTGAAAAATGTCTGTTGTGTTTCTCTGCACATTTTAACATCATTTTCTTTTCTTTGTATTTAGGTGTAGGTTTTTCATGTAACTATTTGCTGTTAACTTCTCTTTCTTTACACTGAATTTTTTTAACTATATCCTGTTGTGAAGTACCCTGTTAGTTGGACAGAAACCAATTTGTCTATTTTCATTGACATTGCCTGTGTTTTTGAAACCATATTCAATGATTCTGAAACAACAAAGAACTTTTCCCCCTGTGTATACTTATGGGAGATGTGTGGCTGTGTTTAATCATTTCATTTTGAAATTACTTTACTTTCATACATGGTTTCAGATACAGAGT
>NW_008340872.1:6193323-6199269 GCF_000622305.1 Nannospalax galili | reverse complement strand
ATATATTACACTGGTTTGTGATATAATGATCACAAATATACCACTGGTAATACTATTCATACTTGATCATAAATCAACCAAGCTATGACAATAAGAAACAAAGCCAAATTTCCACTTAACAAAACAAATGAAAATTTCATATGGAGCAAACAACTAACCAGAGAAGTCCAAATGCCCAGGTCACATCACAAAAATACAAATAATATGGAAAACTAACATAATATATTTCTGCCAAATCTCATCAGTACAATAAAGCTGTTCTATAATGAGAACTACCCAAAGAAATCCCAGGAAACAGAACTTAAAAGAACAATTATAAACATGAGCAAAATAGTCAAGGACTTTAAAGAGCATACAAACACATTAGGAAACTCAAAGAGGACATAAATAACTTACTGACTGAAGCTCCAGAAAATTAACTAAAGATACAGTTGGGAAATCAGGTCACCCAAGCAAAGAATATGAAGAAAAAAGTTAAAACTCAGGAACACAGTATGCAGGAGGTATGGAACACCTTAAAAAATCAAATCTACAAATTATAGGCATAGAGGAAGGAGAAGAATCTCAGGTCCCTGGCAATGACTAGATCTTCAGCAAGATTATAGAAGAAAACTTCCTGGATATTTTCAATACATCAGAAATGAACACGGGTGTGATGGTTTGAATGAAAATGTCCCCAATAGGCTCCAAGTATTTGGACATTTTGTCCCCACATGGTAGTGCTTATTAGGGAGGTTTTAGAAGGTGTAGCTATCCTGGAGGAAGCACGTCATTGGGGGTGGGCTTAGAGAGTTCTCGAGCCTTGTGGATCTCCAGTCGCCCTCTTGCTTCCTGTGTCTATGTGATGATGTGAGAGATTAGCTTCTGCTGCTCCTGCTCCAGCCACCTCCAGTACCATGCCTCCCTACCATGATGGACTGAAATTCCCCTGGAACTATAAGCTCAAATAAACACTTCCTTCTATAAATTGCTTGGGTCAGTGTTTCTATCACAGCAACAGAAAAGTGACTAACACAGAAGGTGACCAAGTTTCTCTTCAGTAAGATATAGAGCCCTTCGAGTGTATTCCCAAGAGTGGTATAGGGGGATCCATGTGGTAGATTCACTTCTAGCATTTTGAGGACCCTCTCCACTGATGCCCATATTGGTTGTACCAGTTTGAACACATACAAATAGTGAATAAGTGTTCCCTTTTTCCACAAGCATGTCAGATTTTGCTGTCATTCTTTAATCTTATTTGTTTTACTAGGGTTAGATGACATTTCAAAGTGATTTGAAATTTCATTTCCCTCATGAACAAGGATATCAACTATTTTTTAAATGTTTCTTAGTCATATTTACTTCTGTTGTAAGATATGTGTTTAGGTCTACGCTTTATTTTTTAATTGAGTTGAGGGGTTTTGTCATGCTTAGATTTTGAGTTTTTTTATATTCTAGATATTAGCTCTCTGCGATATGTTCACCTGGTAAAGATGTTTCCCATTCTGTAAGATGATTATTTACTCAAATGATGGTGTCTTTTCTATTCAGAAGACTTTAGTTTCATATGGTTCCTTTTGTCAGTGGCCTGTGCTACTGGGGTCCTGTTCAGAAAGTCCTTTTTTATACCTGCAACTTCCAGTATATCTCCTACTGCCTCCTCTACCCAATTCATGGTATCAGGACATATGGTGGGGTATTTGATCAATTTAGCATTTTTTACAAGCTGAAAGGTATGGTTCTGGTATCATTCTTCAACATGTAGCTATCCAGTTTGAGCGGCACCTTTTCTTCAAAATGCTGTCTTTTCTACAGTGTGTACTTTTGGCATCTGGTCAGAATCAGGAATATACAGACGTATGAACTTAACTTGGGCCCTCACTACTATTCCACTGCTCAATATGTCTATTTTTATGTCAGTATCATGCTGTTTTAATTACTATAGCTCTGCAGTATATTTTGAAATTGGGCGTTGATACCTCTGGCTCTTCCTTCACTGTGCTGGATTGGTTGATATCCTAGGCTTTTGTGTTTCCATATGAATTTGAGATCATTTTTTCAACTTCCCTAAGAACGGTATTGAAATCTTAATAGGGATTGTGTTGAATGTGTAGATTTTTTTGGCAGGATGGTCGCTTTCACAATAGCAGCCTGCTGAAGAATGAACAAGGAGGTCTTCTTGTCTTCTTCAGTTTCATTCTTTACTGTCTTAACATTAGCCATACAAAGTCTTTCACTCCTTTGTCTAGATATGTTCCATTTATTTTATTTATTTATAATTTTTGAAGCTATCATAAATGGGATGGTTTTTCATAGTAAGAATACTGACTTTTGCATGTTAAACTTGTATCTCACTACTTAGCTGATTGAATTTATCATCTATAGCGACTTTGGTGGAGCTTTTAGGGCCTTTTATGTATAGAATCATATCACCTGCAAATAAGAATACTTTGACTTCTTCCTTTTCTAATCAGATGAAATTTATCCCCATGACTTTCTTGTAATGGCTTCTTCAGATGAGAGTTATTCCAAAATAACAAAACAGTATAAATGAAAGAATGTCAAAGACATTGTTCTTTTGGAGTGATGGAAAGAAAACAAATATAAAAGGGAGAAAACTATTTTAATGACTGATATCATATGACAGAATAAAAATATGTACATTCAATGAACTAAATGAGGAATGGCCTAGAATCTAAAACATTGAATCAGAGTGTCATTCTACGGAGGGTGTTTTGCCCATGGAATCCTGACAGAACCTGCATGATTATCCAGCTATGCAGGCCTTGTTTGCCTAGTGAATCACAGCACCTGTGATGTTTTCTGAAGCACAGTGGTGGGATGAGTGATGCTGCAATGCCTGTGGTTTCCAAATAACCACCCAGGTGTATAAAAGGCCCACGGAAGATGGAGGCATCCAGACTCAAGAACCTACTGCTGGTCCTCAACTGAACAGTCCACTCCTGACACCATGTATAACTATGGCAGCTACTATGGAGGCCTGGGCTATGGCTATGGTGGCCGAGGCTGCGGTTACGGCTCTGGTGGCCTAGGCCGTGGCTATGGCTGTGGCTATGGCGGCTTTGGTGGTTATGGTGGCTATGGTCTCTATGGTGGCTATGGCTACAGGTGCTGCCGCCCACTGGGCTGTGGAAGGTACTGGTCTTACGGCTTCTACTGAAGAGTTTCTGTAACTGCCCAACCCTCTGATTGTAACTATCTGTTGTACTAGAACTTCCTGCAAGTTTTCTCCCATGAAGATATCATAAATGTCTTCAGAGATTCTAAATATATACTAATATATCTGAGAAAAAGTAAATTAGGCAGCATGCCAGTCTTGAATTTTTACATATGGTTCGATTGTGAGATAACTTATGAACTGCTTTACATTATCTTCACAATAAATAAAATATAGACCATTTGTACTCTCACGTTTGGTGTAAAATCCTGTGCTTTAAAATAAACTATTTTATTGAAAATGTTCTTTTCAATGGTTTTATTAAATAGATTCTATCAATTTAGGATGTATGTTTGTCTCTATTTGGTTACATATATATGGTTGTGGGTGGATTCATGGGAGAGATGTAATGGAGAGTAGCATAGTCAGGGTTTTCTAAAGCTAGAGACGTGTTAGAAGAAATATATATATATATAGATAGATTAGATAGATAGATAGATAGATAGATAGATAGATGATAGATGATAGATAGATAGATAGATAGATAGATGATATAGATTTAGATGATATAGATGCTATATAGATATAGATGATATAGATATAGATATAAGATATAAATATGGATATAGATAGATAGACATAGAATATTGCCTTAGAGGATAGGGTATAAGTAGCCCAACATTATATTCCACACAGCAGGGGCTGTGAATCACATAGTTGATCACATCGTGAGCCTAGATATCTCTACACTCCCAATCTTTCACTGAAGGCCTTGAGGATTCCTGGAAAGCTGCTGATCATCAGTCTGCATTGGAACCAGAGAAAATGGCTCTAATATTGGTGAATGAATGCCACAGCAGCAGGGCTGATGAACTTACAAGAAGGAGTGAAGGCAAACAGGCAAAAAGCAAGTTTCTTTCGTCCATATCTTTTTTTCTGGGTTGCCACCAGAAAGTGTTGCCTATATTTAGCCCAGGTCTTCAGCTTCAAATAATCATATCAAGAAAATTCTGTCAGTAGCAGCATGCATCTTACTTTTCGTCAAAGTTGCAATATAGTTGACAAGCATAATTAGCAATCACAGAGAGGGCAAGAAGAGGGAGAGAGAAAGGTTTCCCTCAGTTTATCTCTCAGCTATCACCAGAGAACTTTCTTCTTGCAGCAGACGTCAATTAACAGAAACTCATAACTGATCAATTTTTAGACAAGAAGATATTGCAGAGTCCTAGGCCTTAAATGAGTCACCTATATCACAACTTTTCCTCCCAATGCTCTGTAATCATGGTAGATGAGGAGGCAGAAATATTATAAGAGCTAGAGGTACATGAACATAAGGAAACATTGTATTGTATTCCGGACACAACCTAACAGATGTACATATGAGCCCACAGTGCTAATGACAACATGTATGAGACCTATGCAAGTCCAAATCACATAAAACCCCAGCATGAAGATTGGGGGGTGGCAAAAAGCCCCAGCTCTAGCTCAGGAACTACTGGTAATTAATATCTGCTGGGCGAGGGAGAGGCAGTTTTTTTAAGGGTGTTTCACTTGGTTGGTGATCAGGCTCCAAGGAATGGATCCAACCCCTGAGCATTTGGGGAACACAAATTAGACTTAATAGGTCAACTTAGTGAATGCCAGCCAGTTGTGGCTACTGGTAAGCCTTAACTCAAAAACTCAAAAAATGAAAAAGAATATTCACATGAAGTGGAGTTGGGGTTTGAGTCGGTTTAGTGGATAGAGACTAGATGTGGGAGATGGTCTGATTCTTATCAATATCCTTTGTGTGAAATTCACAAAGAATCAATAAAAATGTTAAAAAAAAAAAAATTCATTGCCAGGGGTTTGAACCAGCGACCCCTGGGCAGTGACGATTGGGGATGAGTAAGCACGCCGTTTGCCAGCTCACGCCGCCCCTGTACCAGGGACGCTCAGACACAACGGGGAGTCTGGTCAAGCAGGGACTCATTTATTACAGGTATTACAGAGCTTATAAAAGGACCTGAAAATCCCCCCTCCCCTCGAGGGTGTATCTTAAGGATGGTCAGCGCTGGTCATGCACTCCTCAGCAGTGCGGAAGTATTCTTCAGACTTTCAAAGCAAGCCAGGCCACGCCCCCAGTTACTTCCTTTTGGACCTATGCAAGTTGGGGCCTTTAGGTTCCCACAATTCATCCCTTGATAGGCATTTTGGTTATTTTCATATCTTTTCTGTTTTAAATAATGTCACAATGAATTTGGAAGTGCACCTATACTTGGGATAAAATCTTTTTGTCTACTAGTTAAATTTTTAGAAGTGTCGTAAGTTTGTACTATGAACTTTTGGGAAGGGTTCTACTCAATATTTTGTGGGATTACTCTAATAACATATATTTTTAGCAAAGTGTGGGTTACCTCTCCATCATGTGCTCCCTAACACATATCCATTTTCTTTCTATGCTAGCCCATTTTATTGAGCATTCTTTAACCTTTTTGGTCATCACTAGGATTTTTTTTTTGAGGAAAGATTTTTTTCTAATTCTATGCTCATTATAACATCAGTTTATATTCTTTGTGTTGTTTAGTTATAGATGTTCCATACAAACTCTAGTTATTCATCCCTTAATTTGTATAGATTACTTTTGCATTCTCTTGGTTATTGTACTTTGCAGAATCTACTTAGGTGAACAGAAACAAACTTATCTGTTTTAATTTTTGTTCCCTGTGCTTTGGTAGTCATAGTCAATAATTAATTGAGATGAAGCAAAAAAACTTTCACCTAAGAATTCTTATAGGTTTGTGGTTTTA
>NW_008340872.1:6181922-6193137 GCF_000622305.1 Nannospalax galili | reverse complement strand
TCTCCAGTAACTTTATTTACAGTGATAGAACCTAATTACTATAGATGTATATTTGTGATTTTCAGACTTCTTGAATTAATTACCTGGAAATATTTTGTTTTATGCTAATGGAATTCAATACATTTTATAAAATGATCAAACTAAAGCAATTCTTGCCTTTCAAAGATTCATTTTAACTATTTATACCAATATACCATTCATCAGCTACAAACTGAGAGATAAGAAAGTCTATACAGCATATTTATCACTTTCTTTCTTTAAAACTATGCAAATGCTTTTTTTGTTTATTTCTCTGTTTCTTGGTTT
Source organism: Nannospalax galili (assembly GCF_000622305.1). Lineage (NCBI taxonomy): Eukaryota > Metazoa > Chordata > Mammalia > Rodentia > Spalacidae > Nannospalax > Nannospalax galili. The sequence goes on along the minus strand of NW_008340872.1, from coordinate 6,192,831 downwards.
TACAGGAGAGAATAGTGGGCACTGCACCTAAAGTTTTCTGCATGGTATACAAATGTTCAACATCAAAGCATGTCCTTGGCAGTCCATAAAGTGTGTGTTTGTGTGTGTGTTTGTGTGTCTGTGTCTGTGTGTGTGTGTCTGTGTGTGTGTCTGTGTGTCTATGTGTGTCTTGGCAGTTTGGGGGTGTCTGTGTATCTGTGTGTGTCTTAGGGGGCTTAGGGGTGTCTCTGTGTCTGTGTTTGTCTCTGTGTGTGTGTGTGTGTGTGTGTCTGTTTCTGTGTCCACATGCACTTGAGCAGAGGCCACAGGAAGATGGGGTATCCTGTTCTTTGCTCGATCACCTCACCTTATACATTTAAAGCAGAGTCTTTCACAGAACATGAAGCTAGCCTGGGATCTAGCAATCCCTAGCAATTCTTCTGTCTCCAACCCTCACAGCACTGGGGTTCAACTACATGACAATGCCTGACTTTTTGTATGGAAACTGTGGATTTGAACTGAGGTCCTCACACTTGTAGAGGAAGCTTTCTAACTCATTAAACCATCTTCCCAGCAAATACACAAACTTTAATGTGACATATGACTGCCTTAACTTCAAAGCCAATTTTGAGAGAATATGTGTTCCTGATTTAAAGCCTTCTTAAGCTCATAAAAGTTGAGTTTGGATCAACCACTTCACCCACTGTACGTCACAGTTACATCTACAAAAAGGGCTCACAAAGGAATATTGCATGTACAGTTTCATTTTTTGCTGAATGTAAAACATTATAAGAAATTCAATGTGCTTAAAAATATAGTAAAATACTCTCATGTAAGATAGAAACTTACCACCATATTATCAATAGCATAACCAATGTGTACTTTATTCTTCATGAACAAGATACCAGAAATATATTCACCCAGATGAGATTCATTCCAAAATGAAAAAATAAGATAAAATGAACTAAAACACAGTTGTTTCTCTCTGTGGAGTAATAAACATTTTTTAAATATATATACAAAGAAAAATTGTTTTAATCACGTAACATGTATTCACTGTACTAAATGAAGAATGATCTGGATTCTAGTGGAATTAGAATATCATATTAAAGGATTACTTGATTATGGAATCCTAATGCAGTAACATGATTACCACAGTTATGAAGCCTTGTTTATCCAGACAATCACAACACAAGTGATCTTTTCTTAATCACAATGGAGAGATGTGTGACACCACAATGCCTGTGGTTTCCCAGACAGTAACCCAGGTGTATGAAAGACATTTGGCAAATGAAGACATTCAGACTCAAGAACCTATTGCTGGTCCTAAACTCACCATTCCACTCCTGACACCATGTGTTACTATGGCAACTACTATGGAGGCCTGGGTTATGGCTATGGTGGGTATGGTGGCTGGAGTTTCTATGGTGGCTATGGTGGCTGTGGTCTCTGTGGTGGCTATGGTTGCAGGTGCTGCTGCCCACTGTGCTATGGAAAGTACTGGTCCTATGGCTTCTACTGAAGAGCTTCTATATCTGCTCAGCCTGTTGTCTGTGACCTGCTGTTTCACTGAAAATGTCTCCAAGTTTCCTCACATCATAGATTCTTAAACATCTTCAAAAATTCTAACTTTATAATAAATCTCTTAAAAAGTAAAAGTAATGCAGCATATCCTTCTTAGATCGTCACCTTCAGTTGTATTCTTTGATAAACTGTCAAAATATTTTTACTATCTTTATAATTCTTTGTATATGTATGATGCAGTTGCTCTCTCACAAATGTGTAAAACACATGACTTTAAATAAGCTATTTCACTGAAAATATTGCATTCTTATAGTTTATTAAACAATCTTCATCAATTTTGGGTGTATGTTTTTATACATGTGTCTGCTTGGTCACATGCATGTCTTTTGTGAAGGAGAGGAAAGGGAGAATGAGAGGGAAACATTTCCTTTCGTGTATCTCTCAACTCTCAGCAGAGAAAATTTTCCTTCAGTACACAGCCTTTAACACAGAAAATCACAACTGGCCAACATGCAGAGAAAAAAGAAGCTTCAGAGTGCTCCTCCCTAAATGGGATAGATGTGTCACACCTTCTTCCCCAAGATTCAGTGTTCATTCTGGAAGAAGAAGCAGAGGATTCTAAGGGCCAAAGGTGGCAAATGAATACAAGGAAACTGTTTTCTGGATGTAACAGGACAATCGTACATATGAATCCCTAGAACTTGTGGCCAAATGCACATGACTTACATAAGCCATAGATAAACCCAGCATGGAGAAAGGCGGGTGAGCAAGAGGCCCCTATACTAGCTGAGGAAATTTTGGCACTTGATAGCTGCTTGGAGAGGGAGAGTCAGTTTTCTTTAAGGATATGGTATAAAGCGTGTTGACCAGACAGCCAGGGATGGATCCACATTCAGAAGCGTTCAGGAGAACACAAGTTGGATTCCATAAGCCTGAGGGCATGAAATGGGGGAGGGTAGGAGGTGAGGTAGATCTGAAAGAAGATGAGAAACTAGGTCTAAGAATGAACAAAATACATTGTATCAAACGCTCATTAAATATAAATATTATTAAAATATAGGCATTAACATATTGATAAGCATTTTTGGTGTTTTCCGTAATTTTGCTGTTGAAAATGACATCACACTGAATTTGGTGGTATAAATATTTCCTTGAGATAAAATGCTTTTGTCTGATAATTAAATTTTTAGACGTATCATAAGTCAGTGGCAGAAACTTTTTGGTGGCATCCTACTGAAGGTTTTCTAGGATGGTTGTAATAACATGAATCTCAACTTGTATATGGTTCCCTATTCTTCCTGTGTTCTCAACACGTCAATATTGCAGTCATTTTATTGACAGATATAGGGAAATTAGTAAAATAGAAACATTATTTACCCTTGGCCATCTGTAGGATTTCTTTTGAAAAATGTCTATTCTAATACTCTGCAAATTTTACCATCAGTTTATTTTCTTTATGCTGCTTTGTTGTAGACGTTCCATATAAATTTTGGTTGTTCATGCCCCATTATTCACACTGACTGTCTTTTCACAGTGATGCTCGTCCTGTTCTGCAGAACCTTCTTAGTTGGACAGAAACAAATATATCTATTTTGACTTTTGTTCCCTGTGCTTTTGAATCACAGTCATTTTTGAGATGAAGCAAATAATTTTCCCTATGTATTCATATAGGAGTTTTGTGGTTTGAAGTTTATGGTTAATCCTTTTATTTTAAATTTTGTTTTCACTGCTTCACATATAGCTTCAGACACAGGCCCCTTCTTCATATACATGGTAACATTGGCTGCCTTATGTAATGACAACAATTCTACTGTCAGCTTCTCTGGGTCTGAGAATTTAAATGAGGCACAGTAACCTCATAGAGAATTCTTCTTCCTATTAAATTAACCAATAACCATATTTATAGTGATGGAACCTCATTACTATAGCTGTGTTTGTGTGACTGTCGAATTCCCCATACTAACTCAACTATATATTTTGGTTAATGCAAAATGGAATTCAATAAATTTTACACTGTTCAAATAAAAAATGCCTTTAAGTGATTCAGTTTCACTTTATATCGTATCTCCATTTACCTGCTATGTGTTTGAAGACAAAGAAAGTTGGAATAACAGGTTTGGTTCCATTTAAGCAGTCTGTATATTTATTCTTCATTGGCGTTGTTTTGTTTTTCAGTACTAGGATTGCATCTAATGTTCTCTGTATGCTAAACTGAGGTTCTAACAATGAAGCACAGCCAAGGAAATTGTCCATAAACTGGAGAGACAGAGACAGAAATAGAGACAAAGAGACAGAGACAGAGAGAGGAACAGAGAGATAGAGAGTTAGTGTATGGCATAGACACAGCTATGGGGAGGGTGAACATGAACAGAATCCAGAGGAAGACATTATGTGTCCTGGTCTATGGTTCATCAATCCCCCTCATTCCTTTGAGGCAGGGTCTCTCTATGAACATGAAGCTAGGATGGCATTCAGCAAGTTCCAGAGATCCTCCTGCCTCCAACCCTCATTCCACTGGGGTATAGGCATCTGCCTATGCCCTGCATATTATGTAATTTTTGAGGGTTTGAACTGAGGCCCTCATGCTTGCACAGCCTTTGCATTTATCCACTTAGCTATCTTCCAAGTCCTTGTGAAAACTTTTTAAATGGCATGTGACTGCATTACCTGCAAAATCAAAGCCATATGTGACAGCATATCTGACCATGATTTAAAAATACATACATATAAAGCTGGGCATGGTGGTGTATGCCTTTAATCCCAGCACTCAGGAGGCAGAAACCGGTGGATTTCTTATGTACACACACATATATACTGACACATATATACACACACATATATATGTACAATATATATATATATATATATATACACACACACATTCATAAGAGTTGATGTTGGATCACCCACCCCACCATACTTCACAGTTACAGTTTCAATGCCTTCACAGAGGATCACAGAGAAATATGGAACATGTACAGTTTCTGTCCTTGATGTGCTCTTTAGTTTTCTGCTGATTTTAAAGAAACATAAAAACCAATGTGCTTAGGAACATAACCAAATATATTCACATAAGATGCAATTTGCAACCATGTTACCAAATAATATAACCAATAAACCAATAAGTAGCTAATTCTTCATGAACAAGACTCAAGAAATATACTCCTTTGGATTTAATCCATTCAAAATAGCAAAACAAAAGAATAAGAAAGAAAACACAAAGGCTTTCTTCCTGTGGAGTAATGGGAAAAATGGAGAAAGGAGAACACAGAGGAAAATATTTTAATTATTTGTATCATATGATATAAAAATGTAATATAGTCATTCAAACTAAAAATGGACTGCAGTCTTGAAATGTGAACTAGAGTAAGTTTAAAATCCTGTGATTTGGCCGTGGCATCCTGACACAGGAGCACAAATATCTCAGTTTTACAGGACTTGTTTGTTCAGTAAGTCAAGACACCTGTGTTGTTTTCTGAAGCACAGAGGTGAGATGCATGACATTGCAATGCCTATCGTTTCCCTGAGTACCACCAGGTGTATAAAAGGCCCTTGGCAGATGGAGACATCCACCAAGAACCTATTGCTGGTCCTCAACTGACCAGTGCACTTCTAACACCATGTGTTACTATAGCAGCTACTATGATGGCCTGGGCTATGGCTGTGGTGGCCTAGGCCGTAGCTATGGCTGTGGTTATGGTGGCTATGGTGGCTATGGTCTCTATGGTGACCATGGTGGATATGGTGGCTGTGGTCTCTATGGTGGCTGTGGCTGCAGGTGCTGCCGCCCACTGTGCTGTGGAAGGTACTGGTCCTATGGCTTCTACTGAGGAGCTTCCTCCGCTGCTAAGCCTGTTGGCTCTGACCTGCTGTTTTATATCAAGGGTCATCAAATTTGTTCACATTAAGAATTCTAAATATCTTCAGAATTTCTAATTTTATACTAAACTGTCTGATAAAACTAAAAGAAATGCTGTGCTCTCATCTCACATCACATCTTCAGTTAGATTGTGTTAAAATTGGAAAACATTTCATGCTGACTTGATAATGCTCTTTGGTGCTCTGTAAAATGTGACAAATTTGACTCTAATTCTGTGCAAAAACCTATGTAGTATTTGATAAACTATTTCATTGAAAATATTCTTTTCTTGCATTTATTGAATAATGTATCTATAACTTGTATATATTTTTGCAACTGTATGTATCAGTTACATGTGCGTAGCTGTTTGTGGATAAATGAGAGGGTGATTGTGAAGGAGGAGGGTAGGGAGAAAGAGAAAAATAGGGAGGGAAAGAGAGGACACGTAGGCAGGAGACAGAAAATTTTCCTTTCAGCATTCATCCTCTGATGGATATTTGTTTCTTTGATACCCCTGCTGAAAACCATGTGTCAGAGAGTCCATAACAGGTAGTGCTTTAAGTAGAATCTTTTCCTCTACAAAAATTTACAGAAGTATGAGTGCCAGATCACATCTCCTTGCAAATATACATAGATCCATGCAAATACTTTTTATCAGGAGACCTACATAGTATTTCTGCAAGGACTGTATCAAGCAAATTTCTATGGACAATGCAGGACCCCCTTCTCTCCATATGCCCTGTAGCTCTGTGTTTTGTTCTAATATTAGCTATCTAATAGCTGTGTTACTCCATTTTTATCTTGGTTGTCTCTGAGATATTAGTGAAATAAAACATTAATTTATCCTTTCAGATATTTGCATGCTTTCTTATGATAAACATCTATTCTCTCTGCTAAGTTTAGCTTCAATTTATTTTTCTAGGTAATCAGTTTTGGTATGCTACATAAATCTTCTTCACAATCCCCTGCCTGATGTGTCTGTTTCCTTCCTTTGTGTAAATTTTCTTTTCACTTTGTTGATTGTTCAATTGTATAGAAACTTCTTAATTGGATACATGAAAACATGACAATTTAATCTTCTTTCTTCATGTGCATGCGTGCGTGCGTGTGTGTGGTATGCATGTGTGACTGCAAACGTATGCAGGTGCCTTGCATGCTTGTGCCATGGTTTGAGGCCCAAAGTTGAGGTCATATACCTTCCTATTGAGTTGGGATCTCTCACTGTTTAGCGTGACTCACCAGCTTGCTTCTGAGGTGCTCTGCCTCTGTCTCCTCTACTGGGTTTACAGGTGCATCTCCATGTTCTGTTGGTGTTCATGTTGGTTCTAGGGATCAAAGGTCCACTCTTGACACTTCTTCAACAAGCCACTATTTTCATTTTTTGTCTGTGTTTAGAATTTGTATTTAAAAATCATATATGAGACAAAGCTAAGAATCTTTTCATGGGACTGGATAGATGCCTAAGGGAAATTGCTGCTCTTGCAGGGGACTGGTATTTGGTTTTAAGCACCCACATGAGGCAATTTACAACCACCATTAACTCTAGAATCATGAAATTGATAACCTTCTTCTGGCCTCCACATGGTAAGTACCCTGTATCTACCCCCACATGGTACAGATAGCATCATTCAGGCACTCACACATACTCATCAACTAAAAATAAATTTTCAAAACCTTTTTTCATGTAAGTATACTTATATTAGTTTTATGGTTTGAAGTTTAAATTTGTCTTTGAAATTCTGTCACATTGATTATAAACAAAGGTAAATGATTTAAAGATTTTAAAAATTTTATCATTTTTGTTTTATGTGTATGCATATATTGCCTGCATATAGGTAAGTGCACCTGTGTCTTGCAATGCCCACAGAGGTCAGAAGAGGCTGTCAGATCCCCTGGGACTGGAGTTACAGACAGTTGTTAGCTGCCACATTGGTGTTTTGGGATTTGAGCTCGGGTCTTCTGCAAGAACAACCAGTGTTCTTAACCCCTGAGCCATCACTCTAGCCCTATTTAAAGATTTTAAAAACAAACATCTTTCATTTGCCTGAGGATATCTAGCATCTAGTTTATTCCACACTATTCATACACTGCACTGTGGAAGATACAGGCCCTATGGATTCTACTGGGGAGTTTCTAGAGCTGTCCATTCTTACCCTACTGTAAAGAATGTTTTTACATTTTGTGGGATATTTGTTGGTAATATAGTGACATATACCTACGAAATCAAGAGTAATGACCAATTTCATCTCCCCAAACCTTAATCATTTGTAGGGGTAGAGAATTTCAAACGCTTTCATTGACATTATTTGTGTGTGACCTAGTGTGTATGTGTTTGTGCATGCACGAGAAGGCCCAGCACAATGTTAGATGTCTTTTCTTCATCGATATCCACATTTATTTATCTATTTATTTACTTATACATTCATTCATTTATTCATTTTCTTAACACAGTTCATAGTTAACTACCTCCCCAATCCCCTTTGAAATCATTTTGAAATATTGCTTGTTTTTACTAGAATTCACCCTACTCTGCTATATGAAATCACACTAATAAATCCCCTGTAACTGTTGTGGTGTCACTTGCTTTGCTTTATTGCCTCCTTCTTCCAACTATTCCCACTTTCTCAGTCTCAATTGGTCCATTCCTTAACATGGATTTTAAGTTTCCCCAAATGTGTAAGAACATGTGGTATTTACCTTTCTGATAACAGCATGTATTTAGTGACCATCTTTCCACACTTTCACTTTCTTCTTGACATGCTTTGCTCATTTAATCATTCTTATTGCTACAATTATAGCATTTATCTGTGATAGTCCTGTTATTTACATATTTAATAGTTTAATTATTTTATAAATACTGGGCCATGTTATGGTATTTGCATACATATATATTGTTTTATTTTGTCCTGATTCCTCCAACCCCAGCATTACCTTCCTCCTGCCTGCCTCTGCTTCTGCCTCCTGTACTGCGTTTCCCTCATTCCCACTCCCTTAAGAGCTCTTCTTCTCTCATGGTGCCCTTCCGGCTTCATGACCTATCATGTACACACACACACACACACACACACACACACTCACACTCCCAAATTTAAATGTAAATTATGCATATGACATTAAATGTAACATTCATCTTTCTTTAAAAAAGTATTTCATTACACTACTATTTGTTTTATTCTCTCTGCATATGTGTTGGGAGTGGGGTATGAATATGTGACAGCATGTATGTGGAGGACAGGGAACATTTGGGAGATTCGGCTTTCTCCTTCCACTCTGTGGGTCCCTGGGATCAAACTAGGTCCTCAGGTTTATGACAGGGCTTTCAGCCCACTGAACCATCTTGGAAGTCCACATTTTTCTTTCTGAGTAAGACATTTTTGCTTAGCATGATGACCAGTTTTTATACATTGTCCACGAAGAAATAAATTTGAAAAAGATGCTAGCAGACAGAATGATATCTGATGCTCATGGATTGGAAGAATCAATAATATGAACATGGCTGTATTTGCTGGGAATGTAAGATTTAAGGCACTCCTCAAAACTAGTTATACTCTTAAGGAGATAGACACACATGACAAAAATCATAGGAAAGCCCAGGAGTCCATGATAAATCAAAAAATCCTAAATGGGAAGAACTATGCTGAATGAATTCAACAGCCAATCTCAAATACACTACAGAACCATAGCCATAAAAACTACATGATGCTAGCACAAAAATGGAATACATTTATGAAAAGAATATAATTGTCCCTCAAATACCTATAACATCATTATTTAAAACATCATTTTTCATGAGCAAGATTTAGGAAGTATTTTCCTCCAAATGTAATATATTAAGTTTTATTGGATTCATTTTATGTTTTTAAGTTATCATTCAACGTAATGGGTTTCATTGTGAAAATTTCATTCATGAATGTGATTTTACTACTTTGTTCTTGCTACACTCGCCATCCCTTTTCATCCCTGTGACGGATAATCTGCATTGCCCACAGGATAGGATAGAATGGAAACAAACCTCTGGGTATGTCTGTAAAGGGTTTTATAGATTTTGTAAACAGAGGTTGGAAGACCTACCCAAAATGTGGGTGACACCATGTCAGAGCCCGTGGTTCCAGACTGAAGAAAAGGAGAAACAAGCCGAGTATTCTCTCTCTGCTTCTGACTTTGGATAAAATGTGGTCAAGTGCTTCATGCTTCTGCAGCTATGACTTCCCCCACAGTGGAGTGTAGCCAGGACTGTGAGCAAAGTACCCTGCTCCTTCCTTACATTGCAATTGTCAGGCATTTGGCTCAATACGAGAAAATGCAGATGATGTTTATTCTACAACAACAAAACAAGCAAAAGAACACACCAAGATCGTTTGCCTGTGGAGTGCTGAAAACAAACATCTAAGGAGAAAACCATGCTATGATTTTAGTTTTACCACAGAATTAGGTCATATGTGCTCAATAAAACACATGTAGAATGTGGCAGACTCTTGTATGTAGAACCAGAATTTCATGGGAAACACTCAATGATTTAACCATGGCATCCTGACACAGGGGCACAATTACCTCAGATATGCCGGCCTTGTTTGTCCAGTAAATTATGGCGCCCGTGATGTTTTCTGAAGCACAGAGGTGAGATGTGTGATGCTGCAATGCCTGTGCTTTCCCTGACAACCACCCAGGTGTATAAAAGGCCCATGTCAGATGGTGACATCCAGACTCAGGGACCTACTGCTGGTCCTCAACTGAACAGTCCACTCCTGGCCCCACGTGTTACTATGGAAGCTACTATGGAGGCCTGGGCTATGGCTATGGTGGCCTACGCTGTGGCTATGGCTATGGTGGCTGTGGTCTCTATGGTGGCTATGGCTGCAGGTGCTACAGCCCACTGTGATGTGGAAGGTACTGGTCCTACGGCAAGCTGCCCAGTCTGTGGGTTGCAACCTGCTGTCTTACAGAATTTCCTCACATTAAAAATTATAAATAACTCCAGAAATTCTAACTTTTACTAGATTATTTGGGAAAAAAATTTAAAAATGCAGCATCTTCCTCATGTGTCCATCCATATCCTCAGTTAGATTGTGTCACAACTTGTAACAAATTTCACACCATCTTCATAATGCACATCTCTGCTCTGTAAAATGTGACATATTTGACCCTCAACTTCTGTGTAAAGCATATGCACTAGTAAATAAACTGTTTCTTTGAAAATGTTTTCTTGTGGTTTATTAAACAATATCAGTAATTTATGATTTGTATGCATCTGATGTGCTTGGTCACATGTGTGTAGCTGTTTGTGGAAAAGGGTGAGAAATGGGAGGGAGGAGATTGTGAAGAACGAGGCAGGAAGAAAGAAAAATCAGGAAGGAAGAAGGGAGGACAGGCAGGCCGAGGAGAGATAAGCCTTTCCTTTCAGCATTTTCTACTGATGGTATTTGTTTGTTTCATATCCCTGACACTGGATATTGAAAACAATGTGACAGTGAATTGGTAGTACACATAAGGCCTTGAGTGGAATATTACCTTTGAGAAAAATGTGCAGAAGTTTCCTGGCATATATAT
>NW_008340872.1:6171776-6181909 GCF_000622305.1 Nannospalax galili | reverse complement strand
ATACCCTGCTAATACATTTTTCAGGAGGTGCTGCATAGTACTTTCCATAATGGCTATACCAAGTTTCCTTCCCAGCAGCAATGCAGAAGGGTTCCCTTTTCTTCCCATGCTCTGGAGTTGTATCTTTTTTGTCTAATATTATCCATTTCACAGCTGTAGAGTTTGATCTCATTTTTTTTCTTGATTTGCTTCTTTGAGATATTAAACAGCATTTTTAAATTTTATTATTTTTTATTTTATGTATACGAATGTATTGTCTGCATGTGTGTAAGCACACCCTGCATAGATCAGAAGAGGGCATAGGATTCCCCAGGAGCTGTTGTTAAGGATGGTGTTAACTGCCATGTGGGTGCTGGGAATCCAACCCAGGTCCTCTGCAAGAGCAACCAGTGTTCTTAAATGCTGAGCCATCCCTCCAATGCCAGAACATTGTTTTATCCTTTTGAACATTGTCATGGTTTTTTGATAAGCATTTGTTCTAATTCTCTACTAAGTTTAGCTACGATTTGTCTTTCTAGGTGAGCAGTCTAGGTGTGCCAGGTTAAGTTTTGTCTGTGGATTCCATGTTCTGTGCCTTTTTTCTTCCTTTGTGTAGATTTTCCTTTCATTCTGTTGATTGTTTGATTGGGCAAAAACCTCTTAGGTGGATGCATGAAATCATAACTATTTTACTTCTTAATCATATTTAGACTCCCACCCCTATTTGGTCCCCCACAGACCTCCAACACTGGATTTCATGCATTATGTCATATATGTTAAGCCTTAGCAAGTTTATATCCCCAGATGTTCCTTGGTGGAAGTCCATCTGCTAGACTGTTGTTAGTCTACTGAGTGTCACTCACTTAAAGACCAAGTCTCCCTCACTGAGCAGTGATCAGCTGACAATAGTTTCTCAGCCAAGGTTGCGGCTTCTTGTTCATTTCCCCACTTCTCTGCTGGGTTGTCTTGTTGATTTTTAAAACGTATTTGATAATTTCATACACGCACATAATGAATTTTACTCATTTTTCAGTCTTGTTACCCTCAGTCCCTTTCCTACTTTTTAAATTTTGTTTCTCATCCACAGAGTTTAATTAGGGCTGCTTGCATCAGCATGGCTAGAAGGCTATTTACTGAACCATGGACAGTTTCTCTGTTACGTCACTGAAGAAAATGCTACTGCCTGCCCCTTAGCAGGTTCACTGCCCATAGTCTGTCAGGAAAGGGTGAATCTGATGAACCCCTCCCCCATCCATGATAAAATGTTGGTGGGCTCAGTCTCCAGCACGTCTCCTGCAAGTAACATCAGCTACTCTGTGCTCATTAGTAATGGCCACCTCATGTTTAGAGGACAGAATTTCACAGCACTTCTCCCTGTCCTCTGTCTGGTTGATACATTCCTTGTCATCCCTTTCAGGTGTTCCCTGAGCCTGGCAGGGAGCAAAATAGATGTGTCACTATTTAGGGATGAACACTAAATAGTCACTTATTTTCAGTATTTTAACCAATTATGAGTCTTTGTAGTTCATAATTTTATTTCCCCATTTTTTATTTTGTTCTTTTTACATAGGTTTATTGATTTAATCATGCATGACACAATGACACAATATAGTTGCTTATCCACTAAATTTATGTTCTCTCTCTCTCTCTCTCTCTCTCTCTCTCTCTCTCTCTCTCTCTCTCTCTGTTTCTTCTGTTTCCCCAGTTGTCCTGGAACACAGAACTCGCTATGTAGACCAGGCTGGTCTTGATCTCAGAGATCCACCTGCCTATGCCTCCTAGGTACTAGTTAAAGGTGGGCGACTGTGACCAGTGATAGTAATGTATATAGAGATTAGAAATGCATGTGAAAACGTCTCAATGTCAATTGCTTTGGAATGAATTCTTCTGTATGAAAAAAAAATTAAAAACATAATGATTAAAAAGCAATAATTAGTAGATGTGAAAAACATTACCATTGAAATCTACCTGATGACTTTATATCCATGCTCAGATGCCTAGAAGCTCAGAAAGTAACCAACTGTGACTAGTAATAATCAGATATTTAGAGATTAGAAATGCATGTGCAAACATCCAATGTCAATTGCATTGAAAAAGAATTTTTCTGTATGAAACTGTGTATTTTAATAATGAAATGGAGATCTTTTTAAAGGTTAAAACATCATTTAATTTATGTCTTATAGGGTTTATACTGAGTACAATATTGTATAACTGTAATAATTCAACTGTAAACCTAAAAATTTACAGCCAATTTTGAAAGAGATGCATCCTACCTCAGGAAACCGTTATTGAATATGTCAATTGTGTTGTAATGATATGCTTCTTCTAAGTATGTTGTTATTAAATAAATCATTTTTAAAAATTTTTTTAAAAAAAGGTGTGCACCACCACACCTAGCAGTATTCTTTTTTCTCTAGAGGTAGAATGTAAATTTATTATAGGCTAAATCAACCTATATGTCTTGATAAATTCTGTTGCTAAAATTAGGCAAGGATTTCTCTCTAAATTTAGAAATATGAAATGAGCCTTCTTAATGGAGCATGAAATGTGGGTCTAAATAAAAGGAAGTGAAGACTTCCTGTCTGTGAGACACCTGAGTGTAAGATTTTTCTGAAAGCCAGCCCCTCCCATTTTCTACTTTCATTTATCACAGAAGCTGGAAACTACATTTCTCGGGTCTTTTCTTTGAAGCACTTTTAGATAAACTACTCCAGTGGTCAGCTCTTGGCCACAATAGCACAACACTTGTTAAGGAGAAGAGAGAGCCATATAATCAGATAACAGCAGAGGGATTATGGGTGACATTCGGGTTATGTGCGTTTTTCCATGAATGACTGGTTTTTCTCCTGGGAATGGTGTGGCTCTTGCATGTTGCCAACCCCCTGAGGGTGAAGTATAGCTCTGAACAGTGAAGGAAACATTTCTCACATTTTCCCTCTAGAAGGTCCAGTGGTTTAGGAAACTACTCTTCTTGACCGAACCTTTTCTTGCCTGAATAATCTGGCATTCTGGTTTGCTTGTAGTATCTACTTGACATGTGTAGCATGGTCTTGACATGCAGATGATATTATTAAGGGATGCAATTTATACAATTATATATAAATTAAGACCCACAATTTAATTATGCAACAAAACGAATTATGATTTTTGTTAGAAAAAGAAATGATTTTGAAGTGTCTAATTAGTTCCTAGTAAAAGCATTTATATCTTAAGAAAAAATTATAATTCCTCTGGGAAAAGTCACTATTGAAATGTCTCACTAAAACACTTCCATTTGAACATTAAAGGGAATTCTTCAAGGGTAACAAATGATTTCTTTTGGAAACACACAAAGTGGGAGGACCAGGTGATGGCCGAATAGCTTATGATTCGATTTGTAGGATCAAACACTAATGGATTCAGTGTGCCTGAGTTGTAAGCGCTGGCAGCAACATCTCTGCAGGTTATGAAGTGTACATAAAGCCACCATGCTTGAAAAAGTTCAAAAGATGGGTGAATACAATTTTTCTTTAAGGTTCTGCATGATGAATGGTAAAAATGGAAATTTATGTTAGAATGTGGTAATACGCCCTATTCTCGAGTGAACCACTAAAAGAATAGTAAATGAATGGATTATTTTCAAGTCAAGAGAGGGAAAAGCAAAATATAAAATATTTTATTAGCTTTAAAAGGTCAATAAAACCAAGAAAAGAGAACATAAGTCACTTGTGTAAACATAAAACCTATAGAGAAATGGTAGAGTAAATCCCAGACATAACAATAATATAAATAGGTGAAATACTGTGGTGAAAATGCAGAAATCACAAACCTGGGAAAAAATAACATATTTGACTCGGGGCGCTTAAAATAGGCATAGTACTACCATTGCATAACAAGGTATTTGAAAGTCAAAACATAAGAGAATTATACGTTGCAAACACCATGCAAAAGAAAACCACTGCAGGTATGTTAATATCAGATACTTAATACTTTTAGACACTAAAACAGATAGTAATAAAGAAGAAAGCATTATAACTATAAAGGGATCATTCCATTAGAAAAACCTAAGCTACTTTTATTCCATAAAAATAAAATAACTATAGCCAAATATATTAAGCAAAGGTATTTGTCATAATTATAGTGGGAAAAATAAAACACATATAACAGAGAAGATGATCTAACAAGAATAAAAGTAAGCAAGACAGAGAACACAGAAACAATGCAGTTAGTCATCTTGACTAAAGGATGAAAGGAAAGGACATAGCACAATACCAGATCGGGATTACTGGCTACAAGCTGGGATAAGAGGATGACTCAGAGTGTTGCAGGGGCTTAAGCACTTTACAATATAGTCTCTTACCATGTAAAGTTAACTCTAGAGATCAGTAACAAAAATAAGGCAGCTCTGAATGTAAGTTTAGGAGAATCAAAGAAAAAAATCACAATGAACATTATAAAAGCTTTGAGACTAAGTGATAGAGGGTATGATCTACAAAAAATTGGAGGAATAGGGAGCTGGAGAGATGGCTCAGTGGTTAAGAGCACTGACTGCTCTTGTAGAGGACCCAGGTTCGATTCCCAGCACCCACATGGCAGCTACAAACCATCTTTAACTCCAGTTGCAGGGGAATCCGAAGCCTTCTTCTGACCTCCGTGGCATTGCACAACATGGGCGCACTAACATACATGCAGGCAATACACTCATACACATAAAATAAAAATAATAAATAAAATATTTTAAAAATAAATAAATAAAATTGGCAGAATAGATAAAAGGAAATGCCTATACAGAAGCATAAATATTCGAATTGTATATATAGTCTGTCTTTATATTCATGACATCTGTGTGCGTTCAACCATCTTAAAACTGAAAATCTTCTGGGGAAGCTTTGTATAATTAACATGTGCAAATATATTCTTATTTTCACTATTCATTAAACAGTACATAATACAAATATATGAACAACATTTATATTGTACTAGGTATTAGAAGTAATCTAGAAAAGATTTAAAATATAAGCAAAGAGGTATACAGGTTATATACTGTGCAATTTTATATAAGGAGTTGGATATGGATTTTTGCATACACAGATCATCCTGAAACGCATCTTCTGTGAAATAAGAGCATGGTTGTATTCAATAAGAAAGAGGAAAGTATAATAGAAATATAAAATTAAACTTGTGGGGGCAGAATTATCTTTTCAATAAATGGTGGGTTGATTGACCATTTATACGTATTTTAAATACCTCTACTTCATATCACAAAGTACATTCTATGCAAATAGAATTTGCAAATGCAAAAGATAAACTAATAAAATATTTAGAAAACATAGGAAACTATTTTAATAACCAAATAATAGCCAACAACTTCTTAAATGGTATAGAAAATTAAAAAGCACTAATACGGAGAAAAGTGATTAGTGGTCTTCATTTGTGATTATGTCAAGAAAACTTAATGAGAAGCTAACTAAAAAATACACATGCATGTCTAGGCAAAGTTTATCTGAGAATGTTTGGTCTTTGCCCAAGCTTTATCTACATAGCACATGATAATTAAAAGTACCAGACTTGTGGAACTAACCTTCTTGGATGTCTAACAGCCATACTTTGAGGCCTATATTAATTTGGTCAGAGAGACTTAAAGGAAAGTTTTTGCTCCATGCTTTCCTAGGTCGACTAAGCTCCAGGGGACTATGAGCATCTCTCAAAATGTCCTGTAACAGTGGTGACTCGCATGTCCTCTTGATCAAGGAGGCCATGGAGACCCCACCAAATGGACTTGAACCAGTGGCCAGTCTACAAAGAGGAGGTTCAACACAGAGGACACATTTCCTCTATGCTTCCAGGTGAAGCCAGCCATGGTTGAATAGGACCTTTGACTTATCTTCACATAGATGAAACCATGAAGCAGTATATTTTAAAATGAAATGGAGATTTTTTTAAAGGTTAAAACTTTATTCAATTTGATGTCTTATAGGGTTTATACTGAGTTCAATATTGTATAATTGTATTAATTCAGCTGTGAACCTAAAAATTTACAGCCACTTTTGAAAGAGATGCATCTTTGCTCTGGAAATTGTTATTGAATATGAAAATGCTGTAATGAAATGCCTCTTCTAATCATGTGGTTATTAAATAAATATTTTTTAATTACAAAAGTGAATAAAAACATAAAAAACCACACATGCCACCATAGTTCCAGAATTTAAAAAGAATTCTATTAAGTAAATGAAAGATAACCAACAGGCCCTAGAAGAAAGCCCACTACTGCTGTCTTATTGAATGTACAGTCTAAATGCCTTCTAACCGGTTATGTTTATACCCATCAACTAGGTCTGTTCTCAGCCTGTGACAGAAAAGCTCTTTACTGCAATGAGTGGCAGTTGGGGCAGAGCATTGACAAGAGTGTAGCCTACAAATGTACAAATCCTTCATCCATCCCAGACAGTTAACTTACACAATTCAGAGAAACGCAATAGGAACAGAAAAAGGTAATAGTTCAGTAGAAAATCACTGTGAACAATGCAGGTCAATTGCATAAAGGATACTGTGAAGGGATGGATATATAGCCATACTTTCTTAATCAGTGCAAGCTCTTTCCTAGGGACAATAACTATTTACACACTAAAACCAAATAAATAATTTGACAATTTTGTAACTTCCTGGATGTCTCCAGTCATGAATTCAAATATTCACAGCATTAATAAGTCGTAAATACCCACCTCTTTGGGAAAGGAAACCATAGCATCAAAATAAGAGCAATTTAGCAGTTAAAGACATGAGGAAAAGGTGCTTCCCATGAAAGCTAGTCAAAGACATTAACAAAGCATAGTGCTTCATATTATATATGTAACGTTATATATGTAACAAAGTTTCCTTGTTAAAGATGTCTATTTTGATTGCAGAAATCCTGACACCGTAATAAAAGATTCTTAGCTATGTATGGCTAATAAACTGTGGATCCTAAAACTTTAACATATAAATTGATGTGAAGCATAAAGTTCACACCTGCCTGTGGCTTGTCCTTCCCACCACAGAAGGTGTAGAAAAGTCATGGGCAGATGTGACAATCACAGGAGGAAACTGACAATTGGCTCAACTAAACCATCTACTCTCAAAACCATGAGCTCCTAAGGCAGCTACTATGGTGGCCTGGGATATGGCTGTGGTTGTGAGTATGGCAGCCTAGGCTATGGCTATGCCTGTGATTACAGCAGGCTTGGATATGGATGTTGTCTTCCATGTTACTGCAAGAGATATTGGTCCTGTGGACTCTGAGAACCATCTGGAGCCACTCTGCCAATAGCATTCCTTTTCCTATATTTTTCAATTGTCCTTCCCCTTCCATCAATCTTTCTATAAATAACCTATTTCTCTTGACCCATATTGAAAAATATATCCCAAACTATTTCAGTTTCTGAGTTAATAGTTTTAACTCAGGATGGTTCAACTTGATTTTCTAAAGTCACATGCAATACCTCACCATTCCTGAAAATGTTTACAGTGCTAATGTATTAGCCCTTCATTCACTTTTAAAGTGTAATGGTTTTGTTGTGAAATTGCTTGTTTTATTTAATAATCTTTGTCTATCATTGCAATACACGTTGTATTTATATTCATTTTTCTCTGTTCTTTCCTACGGATGTTGAGGTGTAATTTGTTCAGCAACATATAACTGAAAAAGAAGGCTTAACATAACTGAATTGACTCATCTACAGTGGCTGCCTGGACAGCTCATGGCATGACGGATTATTGCCTGCAAGGTCAAGAAAAGGAACTCCATTCAGCACAGTGTAAAGGACGAGGTTCAAACATGTTTCATCCTATTTAATCTATAGGCTGTTCCAAGAACAATGAAGACATGATTTATATAATTCATTTTATTTGGGGAAATTTCTTTTATTTAAAACTATGAGAGTAAGGAAAATTTCTTTTAAACCTGATAAAAGGTCAATTATCCAGTCTATACAAATTAAGCATGATGTCAAGTATTCTCTATGTATATTCCCTTCATGACCAAGCTTAACTCCAATTTCCTACTTGCTCCTTCATGTGTCCTACCAACATATCTTCTGCCACCCATCTGATTCCTTGTCAAGCACTAAATATTACACACAATATTACATTTGACCTCAAGAAAAATCTGAAGCACAGTCATCTCTAACTGCTGATTGAAATGTCCATGAGCATACATCATTCTGCACCTGTACAAAGCACCTCTGTTCCAATCAGAAAGAAAACCAAAAAGTGGTACGATGCCTCTGCTGCTGTTAGAACATACCTGCAATGATGCCAAGAGACCCCCACAAAATGTGACTGCCAAAATGTGTCTCAATGCTGTTTGAAAGAGCCCCATTCCTAGAATTGTGATGTCATATGATAGCCCTAGGAACTGTGATATTTTTCAGGACTCACCTATAGAGTTATTTTCTTCAAGGGAGAAACTCTAGACAGGTTGACTAGGCTCCAGTGGCTGAACTTGCTCTGTGATACATCTGGGTTGAAGAGGAGAAGAAGGAGGAGGAAGAAAAAGAAAAAGAAAAGGGAAATGGAGAGGAATTAGTAAAATTCAGATGTATTAAATTGCTAACAATTGGGTAATCTGAGTAAAGAGGACCCTGGAACATTTTTCTAGTCTTCTGTTTTTATCTTTGAACACTTTCGATGTAAACTACAGTAAACACTTTAAACAAAATACAATGGCAGAAGTGTGAAAGATAAATATTTTTAAATGATTCGTATACAATGTTTTCATCTGCGTCTATGAGATCCGTTATCTGAATTGATCTAAGCTGTACTTTCATATAGTAAAGTGTTCAGTAATATATTGTCTACATAACAGCACTTGCCCCATGCAGATACTATTTGTAATTTCCTGATACGAGGGTGATTCTCTATGATTATAATTTGTTTCATCTACATCCCTTCACATCCTTGAGATTGTTCCACAGCAATTCAAGGGAAAAAAAGTAAAGAAAGTCTTCCGTGCCTCCATATTCCGAAGCCCACCTCTGTCAGTTTTATACACAATATTAAGAGCAGGGTTGGGATTGTAGCTAATTTAAAGTATTTGGAAAGTTTGAAAGATTGATTGTTTGGGATGGGAATACAGCTCAGTGCTTAAAGTATCTGGCAAGCATGTACAAGGCCCTGTGTTCAAACCCCAAAAATGAAAAAAGAAAAAGAAAAAGAACAATTGTCTGCCACAAAGAGCCTCTTCACCATCACTGCAAGTGTGGATCACGGCTTCTGTTCTGTCTCACTGATTACTGTGGAATTGCTGCAGACTTCTCAGATGTCACAGCACTTTTCGTTGATTCAAAATCCCCTGCATGCCCACTCACAAAGAATTGGAAGATGGAATTTCAATTGAGAAATTATCATCTGTGCAACAAATGATAGGCAAGAGTAAATCAAATATTCAAATATAGATGTCAATGAAAAAATATTTAAGTTATTTCATGCAAAAGATATCCACGCTCAGATATTTTCATTAATGAATTATTTAAAACATATGAGAAAATACCACTATGAATAATACTAATACTTTTCTACAACATAAGGACAAAATCTACTGATAAGTTCAAAATTTAACAAAGATTTCACAAGAAGTCAACAAAATATTTGTTAACCTTTGAGAAAATACACTACCAAACTAGCCCTTGGAAAGAACATTTTCAAAATTCTGAATTGGTTTAGTTTCTGGTCATTCAAAATTATCATAGCACGGATATAAAAAATTTACACGAATGGCTGAATGCATCAAAATCAAACACCAGAACATGTGTACCCACTGGTCAGTTTTTAATATGCAAATGTTGTACATAAAAATAGGGCATAATGATACCAACATTTTTTTCATATTTTTGTTAACTACTTACAGTCCCACCTTTTCAGAAATGTCTAATAGATCATTTGTCCATTTTCAACTCGGTTACATAGATATCGTTAAGTTTTTAAGTTCTTCATATATCTAGATATTAATGTTTTCTTATATGAGTGATTTGCATACATATTCTCCTGTTTTCTATGTTGAATATTCATTAGGTTATCCTGATGTCATTTGGGAATTTCTTTTTTGTTGTTGTTGTTGTTAATTTTTAAAAATGATTTATTTAATAACAACATACTTAGAAGAAGCATATCATTACAACACAATTGACATATTCAATAAC